>NW_020635481.1:522-1000 GCF_003573695.1 Papaver somniferum
ATAGCAACTAGAACCCAAAATAGTTAGAACACTCCAAAACACACCCGATCTCTGTGGATCGACCCGTACTTGCACGAGCTACAACTGACGACCGTGCACTTGCGGTATTACTGTAGGCCCCCCTTTTATTGCGCTTAATTTTATACATATCTCCGGGCCCACCAAGTTTTTGGCCGGGGATAATTTTTAGGACCTTTTAGAAGCCTAACATTAAACATCGCTTTTTTCCTTCTGTTCCCATTCGCTATTTTGTGAAACATCTTTGTATTCCTTTCCCCATCCTCATGCCAACGGATTTTAGCCCTTAATTTCTACTTCTTCGCTATCAAGACAAGCACTTCATTATAATGTCGACGATGACTAGCCCTCTCCAAAATCTCCACATCTGAAATAGGAGCTGATACCTCTTCCTTCTTGTCCAGAATGTCAATTAGTACTTCCAGTTCCCTTAACTTCTTATCCAAATTCCCAAAAGTCT
>NW_020635482.1:0-363 GCF_003573695.1 Papaver somniferum
TGTTTTCATGCATAGGATCATTAGTGTCAACAGAAGATTTACCTAAGTCATGCTCTTCACAGGATAATTGCACAATATCTAAATCAGTATCAACATCACATGCATATGTAATACTAGAAGAAATATCATTCATGAAGGACGGGGCAGAAAAGCCTAATGTATTTGAAACCAAAGGTTCCACAACATTTTAAGCATAGACATGTTCTTCTAACATAACATTATCATCATCATCATCATAGTAGTATGCATACTTGTCCCTATTAGCAGTTGTGGTGTCATTAGTCAACTCATGTTCCTCTAGATTAGGTTCATATTCAATATCATACACATGAGAAGGACTAGACATGCTATTTTCAAAGTTCA
>NW_020635482.1:563-954 GCF_003573695.1 Papaver somniferum
CGGCGCCAAAAACTTGGTGTGGTTAGAAAAGACACACAAAAACTTGCAAGTATACAAGGCCAAGTTTTAGTATAGAAGGTAAGAGAGGGATCAGTCCACAGGGAGTGGGAGCATACAAGAAGTTTTCCTAAGCTAGCAATGGAGACAAGGCACTACGGCAGTGAGCAAGGCAAGGTAATATGGCAGATGCAAAGAACCAAAACAGTTAACAAAGCAAAGATGACAAAACAACATGGAACCAAGGCTGTGAGCCAAGGGCAGGGGTGAGTTTGTGCACTGATTTCAGTGCACAACAGCTACAAATTGCAAGAAATTAAACAAGCAAAACAGGTAAGGAGATAAACTGATCAGGAAGCAAAACAAGACTGAAATTGTAAGTGACTGAAATAAG
>NW_020635483.1:0-542 GCF_003573695.1 Papaver somniferum
CAGACAAAGTATACACTAGATCTTCTTCAAAAGTCTGATTTACTTCAGTCCAAGCCTATCAACACTCCGGTTTCTCATGGAAAGAAAATGTCAGCTTCGGGTGGTAAGTTATTTGGTGATGTAACTAAGTATAGAAGCCTCGTTGGGGCTTTGCAGTATCTTAGTATGACCAGGCCTGATATTACCTATGCTGTGAATCAAGTTAGTCGTTTCATGCACTCACCAACTGAAGATCATTTCATGGCTGTCAAACGCATATTACGTTATCTTAAAGGTACGCTCGGTAAAGGTTTATTTCTTCCGAGTACTGCAGCACCAACATTATTGGCATACTCCGACGCTGATTGGGGTGGTACACCGGATGACTCTACTTCTACATCTGGTAGTTGTGTCTTTCTGGGGACAAACCTAATTTCATGGTCCAGTAAGAAGCAACCTACTGTATCAAAATCATCTACCGAAGCCGAGTATAGAGCTATGTCTATTGCAACTTCTGAAGTCGCGTGGATACAATACTTGCTTACTGATCTGGGAGTATATTT
>NW_020635483.1:553-1000 GCF_003573695.1 Papaver somniferum
AGTATCAAAATCATCTACCAAATCCGAGTATAGAGCTATGTCTATTGCAACTTCTGAAGTCGCGTGGATACAATACTTGCTTACTGATCTGGGAGTATATTTGAAACACTCTCCAATCCTCCTTTGCGATAATATAAGTGCCACATACATGGCAGTCAATCCGATTCAGCATTCCAGGAGTAAACATATTCACATCGACTATCATTTTGTACGGGAGCGACTTGCAAGGGGATCACTTCAAATCCGATATATCCCAACTAGAGTACAAGTTGCCGACATCTTCACCAAGGGGTTGTTATATAACCGATTTAGTTTACTTCGATCCAAGCTTTCACTTAAGGATACTCTGCGCTCATCTTGAGGGGGGATGACAAGCACGGATACATTCCAGAACTTTCCAGAAGTATCTTTGTTATCTTCTGTAATTGATTTGGTTTATTTTCTTAC
>NW_020635484.1:0-373 GCF_003573695.1 Papaver somniferum
TCTTGACGAGAATTTCTGCTGGGATTTCCAAAAAACTCGTTTGCGTGTTTAGTCCATGAACGAACCTAGTCCGCGAACTGGCAAAAGTCTCCTTGCCGAGATTTTCTGCTGAGTTTGGAAAACTCTGCCGGTTGTCTTAAGTCCGCGAACTTGCTTGCGTACTTGAGTGGGTTATGATATAAAGATGTGCTCTGAACATGAAACTTAAATTACTAAGGAATGCAGTATGCAAACCATGGCTGAGTATATTTCGCCTATCTATATCTCGAAATCATGTGTTGGTAAAGCGTTTCGCTTTGATCGGGTTTATCTTCACCTAATGACGAAAGTCATAATGTTTCAATCACTTTGAAAATCGCTTTGACGAGAAATA
>NW_020635484.1:504-1000 GCF_003573695.1 Papaver somniferum
TATATAACGTCCTCTGAGAATGTCTCAATGATTGGAATGAGAGTTTAGATTACATAACCATGTATTCCTTAATCCGAAATTTGTGAACTTTGTTGATTGAGAGAAATCGGAGGAATTGGCTTTGCCAAGTCCGCGAACTCAGTCCGCGAACTGACGGAAGTTCTCTTGCCTAGAATTTCTGTTGGGATTTCCAAAAAACTCGTTCGCGTGTTTAGTCCGCGAACCTAGTCCGTGAACTGGCGGAAGTCTCCTTGCCGAGATTTTCTGCTGAGTTTGAAAAACTCTGCCGGTTGTCTTAAGTCCGCAAACTTGCTTGCGTACTTGAGTGGGTTATGATATAAAGATGTGCTCTGAACATGAAACTTAGATTACTAATGAATGCAGTATGCAAACCGTGGCTATAAAGTTCATGAGCCGATTCAATCGAATCGAATCATCTTTGTTTCAATTGTGTCTTGTGTAGTTACATAAGATCTCATAGCAATTGAACAACTCT
>NW_020635485.1:0-43114 GCF_003573695.1 Papaver somniferum
CGTGAAAAACAAAAATTTGATATTCTTGTTTGTACTCGTTGCGTAGCTCTCTTAAATAGATTTCCAACGATATAAAATTTGTAAAATTCCAAGGCGCCGATTTTTAGATATGTTATGTCCAAGTTGTGTTGCCAATTATACCCCTGAAAAATTAGGGTGCTGAACGAGTTATCCCTAAAAAAATAGTATGCATAACCCGTCATGCAGATGCATAATCCGTCATGCAGACATATTTAATAATTTCATATAATTATGGGTGTCACAAAAATAATTATGGGTGTCACAGTACCCAAACAATGAGAATGTTATTTTTTTTGGAACGATTTTCTGGGGACCATGGTTTTTTGGGGGGGACCATGGTTTTATTTTGGGTAAAGGCATTAGAAGTAATTCTAGGTCACCCGATATCTAATTATTTATTTAATACCTAATCTATCCTCTTAATTAATTTTAGGTTATGATTAGTGAATGATTTAGTTAAAAAAAATTAGTGAGATTAAATTAAAAAATGGGTTTATTATTAGTTGAGTAGAATTATTGAGAGAGTAGAGTTAGAGAAGACGAAGGAGAAAAACATGGAAAATAAAAAAAAAATCCAATTCACTAAGTTTGAGTATTCAAATGATGAAAACTCATGTGATTCTCCATCTCCATCCTCTCCTAGAATATTTGTTAATCTTCAAAATGATCCAAATTTGAACTGGATTTTGAATAGTTCGGTAACTTTATATGAAGAACAAGTAACCGAACTCATCTGAAGCTGTAGTTCGGTTGCCCGTGAGATGAACAAGTAACCGAACTCATCTGAAAGTGTAGTTCGGTTACTTGTTCCAAACACGCAGGTTACCGAACTCTCAAATAATATAATTTCTAGGAGTTACAGCGTTATGTTTGGTTGGTTCTCAACTAACCGAACTTTGATGTACAAAGTTCGGTTGGTTCGCAAACTGCATGCACTTTTGATCTAACCGAACTTTACGTAATATAAGAGTATATAAGTTTACAAAGTTCGGTTCTTTCGCAAACTTGAACCTAACAGCTAACCAACCGAACTCTGAGTTCGGTTTCTGCAATAAAATTGTGAAGTTACCGAACTTAACAAACAAAAAAAATCTGAAGTTCCAGCGTCTATTGGTTAAGTTCGGTTACTTTGTAGTTTTAAAAGTTTTTGCGAACAAACCGAACTCTATTGGCTAAGTTCGGTTATTTTGGAACTCAACATAGTGGCCACAACAACACAGTTCGGTTAGACTGGATTTGTTTTTTTCGGTTCTAAGGGTGGAGTTCGGTTACTTTGTAGTTTTAAAATTTTTTGCGAAACAACCGAATAGAGGTGACTTAGTTTTAAATCCAATAGAACCGAACTGTTCTTCGTGTTCTTCATTTTCAAGAAGTTCGGTTAGTAAACTAGGGTTTTTTGGAAAATCGGCCTAATCGAACATGGCTCTGTAACTCCTATTAAAACCCTATTTTGATGATTTTTATTCGATTGAAGCAATCAAAATCAAATTAAAGTGAAGGGTTTGTTGAAAAATACCTCCGGAGTGGTCCGATGGCAGAATCAGGTTGCGGCTGACGTCTTTTATACTCGATAAAATTATTATGTAACCGAACTTAATTGTGATTGCATTGATGTTGTTACATTTCTTAAATAGGCGGTGGCGGTGGTGGTGGGAGGAGGTGGTGGTAATCGGTGGTTGGTGGTGATGATAATCGGAGGTGGTGGTGGTGGTAATCGGCGGTGGTAATCGGTGGTTGGTGGTGGTGATAATCGGAGGTGGTGGTGGTGGTAATCGGCGGTGATGGTGGGAGGAGGTGGTGGTTATATATAGGTGGTTATTAGGTTGGTTTTAAATTAAATTAGGTTAAAGGTAGGTTAGTCATTTCAACGTTTTAGGACACTCCTTATCACTATAGAAGGTGGCCTAATAAAACCATGGTCCCCTCAAAAAAACCCTGGTCTCTAAAATATCATTCTTTTTTTTTTTTTGGGTCTCCCCCTAATTTCCCCTTCTCATTACACGGTTTACACCTAATTTTGATCATCTTTGCCCAGGCCCAAACTCTCGTCTGGTGGAGAAAAGCGGGTGCCGTTAGTAATTGAGTTATTATTAGGGTTGTCAGCCGAGTTGAATCGGATATGGGCAGTTCCGCTCTCTCTATATATATATGTATAATTAAAACCAACTAGGAGAATTTCCCCTGTGTTTGTATTGCCGCCTGCTTGGTAAGTCTCTTTTCTTTCTCTCTCCCTTTTTCTAGATATATCCCTTCTCCAGCAGTTTTTCATTCTTAAATTTACGTAGTTAGGGTTTTTATGTTAAGATTTGTTTGACATGAATTGATTCTGTCTTGTTTAACGATCATGTTATTATAATCTTCCTTTTATTTATATAGTTAGGGTTTTTATGTTAAGATTTGTTCGATATGAATTGATTTGGCCTTCTGGGTGTTTAGCAATCATCTAATCATAGTCCTCCATTATATATTTTCAGAATACGAAGATAATCTCTCTTTCTCTCTCTCTGTACGAAGATAATCTCTCTTTCTCTCTCTCTGTGACTTGTTAATCACAACAATGTCTGCTCCTTTGAGGTAATCTCTCTCTCTCTCTCTCTTATAAGATCTTATAAGTAGAATTTGTTCTTGTATTTGTGTTTCTCTCTTGATCTGTTGGATTAATTAGGGTTTTTTACCCCTTCAGAACAATGGTTCCCCAAATTAGGCGTTTAGGTTCGAAGTTCATTTCAGCAAGGAATTTCTCCTCCGAGGCTGGAGGAGAACACCAGAAGGTTTCTGTAAACGATTATAAGAAGGCAGCTGTAAATATTGCGAAATTTGCAGCTGCTGGATTTGTGGGAGTGACTTTAACTACTTGGGTGCAGTACAAAGCCAGTGGCAGAGCAACAACCAGCATCTTGGGATTTACGATTGGCAAAAATAAGCCTGAGGGATGGTGATCTTAGGTTTTTATTGATGCTCTATCTATCTCTTAAGTAAGATTCCTTTAAAAATTGCCCTATGTTTTCTCTTTCTGTCAAGAAGAAACCTAACTTTTGTGTTGTTTGAATGAATCTATCATCTATCTGTGTAATTAACATCTGATTCTGGCTCTTTGAATGAATCTGTTGCCTACTTATGAGATCTTATTAGTCTCTATTAGTCTCTCTCTGTATGTATATGCATGCTTATGGTCTCGATTAACATATCTGGCTGCCAATAATTGTTCCAGGAACTTGACCTGTGTGAACAGGTTTTTCAGCAGAGTAGAAATTGAAGTGTCCATTAGGATAAAATAGAAAACTCATCCAGCTGATTCAGAGAACATGCTGCTAGGACATGCCAGAGTTGATTTTTTTTTTCTTCCTTCTCTTTAAGGAAATATGGTTATGTGCACTAGGTCTTTAGTTCAATTCCTTAAAGCCTCTACGGGTCTTCACTTTGCTACAACTTTGAAATATGATTTGTCATCTGTTGTTTACATCTTGGTTTTTTCTTCATAGTTTTGTAGAAGACATTGGGAGAACATTAGACTTCCATAGTTTTTCCCTTATTTTGTTGGATTAGTTGTTTGTAGGATTAACAAGGTTATTTTTATCCAGACTCCCTCTAAAGAGAGTATAGATAAATTAGAATTAGAGATGAGGTTCCTCTTGAAGCAATCTTGTGACGAACTGCTGATGGGGATTCAAGAAAACGAATTGCTGATGGGGATTCAAGAAATTTTCTTGATGAAGTCATCCCTGAAACAATTTTTAAGCAGGAACAGATCTCGATTATGGAGAAACACTTTATTTCCTGTGTCTATAAGCTGCCTTGCTAAAAGATTATGTCAATAAATCAAGATAAATGGCTAATGATGATAAACTTTTTTATCTTAGCGGATTTCAGTGAGATTTATCAATGATCTGAATGTTACACACACTGAAGCCTAAATCTATTCTTATTGACTACTTTAACTTTAAAGAATATATAGGTATTGTTTGTGCTTTGTTGTTTTTTAATTTTTAGAGAGTTCTGATTCTCCAACCACTATCCAATTAGAACACTAGTATCTCAACGATATATACACGTCTACTCAATATTGAACCTATCTCGTCATAACTCCCAAGATTGGCAATCACATAGCCGAAGCTAAAGAACTCAATTACAACAATGAATTGGCAATCACATAGCCGAAGCTAAAGAACTCAATTATGAATTTGAATCCAAAATACTCAATTAAACTAATCACAACTCATGATTAATTTAATCGGAAATGCTCAACACATAAGTGAACTTATAGAGACTCAAAATACACAATTAGATTAATCACAAGATAACCCATAATTAATCTAATCGAAATACACAACCAAATTAACCACAAAACGTAATCAATTCAATTGGTCATGTTCGACATAAGAAAACTTACGGAGCAACAACTAAATAGCCAAACGAGAATGATTAATTTAGTTGATCATGCTCGACATGAAGTACCTCACTGAGCAACAACTAAGTTAAGAATAACTCTGTCGATTTTGTTCAACATGAGACACCTTATGGATCAACACAGTATATACACAAAAATTGTGGATCGGAGGTCGACCTAATACCATGGAATAAGTAAGGATTCATTCTATTTTCCATCACCATTTGCACAACGATATACAATAGATATAATCCTTGTAAACATAAGATTTTAACCTATCTTCCATCAATAATTGACATAATAGGCTTACTTTTGTATTTGTCAAAAGTTCATTCCTTCTTTTATCAACACATGCATATCGACATATAAAGGACTTAACTTTCGACAAGGTATGGGACAATCACAGTTCTCGGAAGCAAACGACTGGAAGATTGTCTTATTAAAATGACAACCCTCAAATCTAGCAGTAAGAGATCTCCTGCCAAATGTTTTAAATGCGGATAACTCTTGGGAACTCATTTCCAACACAACTACTTAACAGTTTTGAATACCCATGATAATACGATGTGGAATCGTAATGGCACATATATAGTGCAACAAAAAATGCGTACGACCACGAATGTCAGGCTTAAATCCGGTTACCAACTGGTACGCATAAAATGTTGACTAATATTGGGTTCTAAAACAAATTAAGTAAAGATGCGTCAATACTGCATATTCCCCAAGCAGTTAAAGGTAGGTTTGTACGCATAACCATGCCTTAGGCACCATCTGTAACCTTTGATGATAGCTTTTGCAAGACCTTGGGGTATAGGATAATCTGCATTGATCCTATTAAACATGCAACAACCATCAAGTCCTTTTGATGTACACTCACTAACATTTAAAAAGGGTGGTGAGCCCTTACATGTACACTCATTGTGAGGTTCCACATGATATCCATTTGCATGCGTTACTTTGGAATTTAATAAGGTGTGATTATCTCTCGCTACATATAGAGATTTTGTGATGTCTTTGTTCTATCATGAAAACAAATTTTGAGCAGTGTTTGATGATCCAATCTTCGTAGTCACATTATAAGGAAATATTTCAACAACTAGTTTAAATTCCTTAAGCCGGTGGGAGGGAAACCACTATTTGTTCGACATTGAGTCTTGAAATATTAAATCAGTGGTGTGGACTTATTAGTAACAAAAGTGAGATTCAACTCAAGTACTTTAGAGTGAATATATGTTAAGTTTCAGGGGGGTGATATATTTTTCATAAGGATATATCTCAAGTGCTTTAGAGAATTTATGTCTCGTGGGAATAATGTACTTTTCATTCCATAAGCACATACATTGTATCTAGTTCAAATTAACATTCAATTGGCTAGACAAAATTCTTCTTGTCATTAAAATTTATGTCTAAAGTATGACATTTTCATAGAAATTGGTTGCTAATATGGTACCCGCATTGCATTGCTTGTACCAATACCAGTAAGAAGATTTATTCTCAACTCTTTGGTGAGAGCTAGAATTACATTTTAGCTTCATCCCATGTTTAGTTGATACTTGTACTTTGGTGTCATTACTACCGAGGAAAAAAAATACATTTTGTCTAGTGATATATGCGTCCCTTTTCACATGCTTCACTTTTTTTTAAAAAAACTAGGCATAGGCCCGTCCTGCCCCCTGGCAGCGTAGCCACCGGCTTACTCCCCACTGAGCAAACTCGGCATGAACCCCATAGTAAAGTTAGTATAATTACACGAGTACTCCAATGTTTGAGCGGAGACTCGAACTCTTGACCTCCTCCTTGAGAGTCAGGCTCCTAGCCAACTGGGCTAACCCCAGATGGCTTTTCACATGCTTCACTTGTTTCAGTACGTCTAGACCTCATTATGTCGAGGTTCTTTATATTTCCAATTTTTCTACAATCAACTTAATTTGAGAAATTTCTTCATCTCAACGGGTCAAGAGAATCTCATTTTGAATTTCAAACATTTACTTTAGGTTGAGCAGCTTACTGAAGATAGTGAATCTCTTGTTGATACTTTAACATATACTGGTTCATTAGTTTATGGATGAAGTAGAAAAATGGTAGAGGGAAAAAATAAATCTGACTCATATCAGTTTTTGTGAGTTCTTCCACAAAAATTAGGATGCATGTATGTAGAAGCACAAGGGCATATGTAGATCTACCTTTTAGACAGTGCGTTGTCATTAGCATAAAGTTTTATGAAGGAATAAATTCCTTTTTCAAAAAAATGATTTCCACCTCGTATGCACAATAATGATGCTCAAATAATTCTGAGTCCAAACTGTCATTTTTGAGTCGAGTTGGGTCTAACTGGAAATAACCTTATTAAAAGAAAATCATAACCCGGTTAACGGCCAAATTACGATGATCCAGTTAGTGATGTTAACTCGTTAAGGTCATAACGTGTTCAAGGCCCATGGAAGTTACATGCCCATTTAAAAAGGTAATAGTGCAATTTAATGTTTTGATTTCACAGGAATTAAAACAAATAATTAATTGACATCTTTTATAAATAAGTGTGACATTTATACAAATAATTGTAATTATTATTCTAATTCTATATGTGCATGAATGTACTTGTGAAAACTAAATAGTTATATCTATATTGACTTTTCATGGATGCACGAATATATTTTGATTATTATTATTTTAATTGTATTTGTATGTGCATGAATTTATTTGTGGAAATTAAATTGATTTGCATGAATGCATGAATACATTTTAGATAAGATTATTTTAATTGTTTTTGCATGTGCATGAATATATTTGTGGAAACTAAATTGATTTGCATGAATACGCGTTTTAATTAATCTTATTTATGAATGGAAGATAATTATGGATATCATATATTAATTAATATTAATTAATTAGTTCAAATTGTATATTGATTAATATTAAGGCCAAAAATTTTAATGAACGATATCAACCGTCATAATTTAGATTGAACGTTTATATGATATGGACTTATCTTAGGGAAAAAAAACATAACTAGGCATGTTCTATAAGAAAGATAAATAGGCCCAAACGGATAATCATACATATGCAGGCTGTTACATACCTCACATTTTGGTCCCACCGTATATACACAGAACCGGAATGGGATAGGATAATAGGACCAACCTGAACCGAACCAGATTTGACTAAACCGAACCGGATTTGACTGAACCGAACCAGACACAATTCTCTCTCCACAGACAGAAACCATTCGTCTCCTTTTGGTTTACAGACGCGAAGAGATATTCCATGTCTAGTCTGGAAAAGGTTGTGGAAGATGAATGTACCACATAAGGTCAAGTTATTTATATGCAAAATGTATTAAAGACATTGTGCCTACAAAAGAAAAGTTATATAAGATCAAACAAGAAGTTAACTCAATATGTTCTAGATGTCTACAACATGAGGAAACACTAAAACATCTTCTAATAGACTGTGACCACTCAAGATCAATTTGGTTGATGATGAATGTTAATGTTTCTTCTCTGCAAATACAAGACACACATATTAAAACTTGGCTTTTATTCTTGGTTCTCTGATAGAGATGATTACTCTGAGCAATTAGTTTCTGCTCTTATGATTACTGCATGGTTCATCTGGAAAAACTGATGTCTGAAAGAGTTTAATAATAAACATCAGAACATTCCCTCAACAGTTTTTTCTATCAAGCACATGCTTAATCAGTGTTCCAGTTCCAAGCAACATAGTAAGGAGTCACAGATTAGTTATTGGTCTCCACCACAGAGAGACATGCTTAAAATTAATAAGGATGCTTCTTTTGATAGTAATCACTTATATGCAGGAATTGGTTTAATCATTCGTGATTCTCCAGGAAACTGTCAAGGCATCGGAGGGAGGTTCATTCATGGTGGAGTAGATCTTGAGAATCCTGAATGCCTAGCCTTCAAAGAAGCTATCATTTGGGTTAGGAAGAAAAACCTAACTAAAGTAATGTTTGAAGGTAATTGTGTAAATATGGTAAACTCTGTCACGCAAGCTAAATCTTCAGTTCAATGGGGGAATTGAAGCCATTGTAAATGAAATAAAACAACTACTTTCTTGGTTTTCTTGGTTTAATGTAAGCTATGTCAAAAGACAAGCAAACAAGGTGGCACATGTAATAGCAAACAAGGCTAGAACTGATATAACATCTTTTGATTATCACTATAGTATTCCTGAAAATTTCATGGTTGAAATCAGGAATGACCAAAGTCATATCAGTCAATGTAACATGTAATTTCTTCTTCTTGTTAATATAAGTTGTTGTTTGCATCAAATTTTTTTTATCGATGGCGAGCACATTATTTATCTTATTTCACAATAAAATAAATACAAATCTATTGTAAAATGTAATGATTATGGGAGATTTATCTGCAAATAACAACTTATATAAGACAAATGCCTATGGGATTTTTATAACACAAATCAAAATCAGTATATACATAATGGGATTTGTACAACACAGATCGAATCAGTATATGCATAATGGGATCAAATTAATTTTCACCGCATATTTAATAGGTAGTATGTATATATAGAGTCACAATTATATTGATATATGTCGAAGTCAAAAACAAGGAAAGAAAAGAAGGAAAACTTAGATCCAGCTTATCTGATTTGATTCCATCGATTTCCACATTAGCTTGACGTTAATCCGTGTAGAAAAAAATAAAATTAAAAATTAATCAATCCAATATAGCTCCGTGATATAGCATCGTGCATGATAACATTTTGCAGTAGATAATAGGGAAAAATAAAGAGGCACATTGAGAGATATTTTATTCATTAGCCTTTGTGTGTTACATAGGTAGTCCTTTATATACAATAGAAATAAAACCCTAGTTACTATATTGGGTCACGCATCCGTGGGCTAAATCCCTTCAACAACATCTAATTTTTAATCTATTTCTCTTTTTATTTTGTCAAAATACAAAACTTGGATAATTTGGGCCTACCATAAGAAGACTAAAATGGGTTATTATTATTATTATTATTATTATTATTATGAAGTAAAATCAAAAATACTTATCCACATATTTTTGTTAATGGTTAATTTGCCAATGATTAATTAGCGTTAATTAATTGGTAATGAAATTATAATTAATGTTATATTATTAGTGTAGGTGTTTGTGATCATCAAAACATGTTCTTTTTTTTTGATCCATCGAAAACATTAGTTTATTGATTTTCATGAAAAACTTAATGATTTATTAATCAAGTTTTTTAAGCATGTTAATCCATGTTTAATTGATATTTTCGTGATCTATTTTTCTGAAATCTAACAAGAATCAGTGGATCTCAATGTTTACGTCAACCGATTCTGGACGAAGCTCACATTTTGATGGATATCAAAGAGAATCGGTGGTTATGTGAATGAACATCCATTAATTCTGGGTAAAAGTCATCGTTTTAATGATGTTGACTCGTAGACTATTTGATCACGATCAGTTGATACAATCCTCAACAAGTGCGATTATTAAATAAAACAAACAATAATTATATCCATAATCGATGGATATAGTCCCCCGATGTACTGATTGTAAAAACCTAAAATTGAAGAGTTTTTCTGTGATTTTTTTTTTGCAAAATTGGTTTACATAAAAGCCCTTATCCACAGATTTGTAAATTTGGGCACTTCTTCGATTGTTTTCCTCATAACTTGTTCGTCCGGTGTCCGAATGACCTCATTCTTTTGGTGCTCAATTCATTTTTTCATTCTCTATAGTGTAGAGTTTTCTATGGCTTAACCAGTACCGTAGCGACATGAGCACAATTTCTATTTGATGTATCATTTCCAATGTTCCGATATTAGAATTAATACTTATTATTTGTCGTTCTGCCTTCTTTATCAAAAGTAAAGAAAAAAATTGATTGATATTTCCGGTATTTAGTCTACAAATCATTTTTCATATACTCACATATGATTTATTTCTAGTATGTTGACACTTTTACATCTTCCCAAATATGTTGGAGTTGTATCCTCAAGTCACGAATTAATCATAATTAATTTTCACATTCTCTTTCCAAAAAAAAAAGTTTTGTGTTTTAAAGTTTACAAAGGTATTTTATGGGTCATTTGAAATGATATTGCATTTCTGAATTTACCTTATTTTAATGGCCGTGCAAAACCAAAACATTGAATTACGTCATCTGAGTTCATCCGCCCTGGATAGTTGGGTAGGCCTTAAAATTGTCCAGATCCTTGTTAACTTTTTTCAACTTAAAAATAATCCAAAAATATTAAAACCCAATATGGACTCAACAATAAATATCACATTTTATGTTCTTACGAATTCAATAAGATCTTCAGTTCCTCAAAGCTCATATACATTCTACGATCTTGACCTTCCAAATGTGTGGTTATTCCCTGCATAAAAAATGATGAAACCATGGTTAGCTAAATAACGTCAAAACATTGAATGACAGTAGACTCTGTTATCCATCATTGAATAAAAATAACGTCAAAACATTTAGTAAGGGATGTTTTTGTTGCCTTATAAATCTCTTGGATGCGTAATAATTCTTACAATCAATTAGCATTATTTTTGCGCTTGTTGCCTGAAAAATTAAAATCATGTAAGCTCGCCCGAGAAAACCTCTTAATAAGGTAGGAAAAGAGTCTCGATCACAAAATAATAGTTGTAAACATGTGTGCGTTATCAATATCTTATTTGCACCATCTTATAGAGTTATAGTAGTAAACATGTACGCAAAAGAAATAATTGTTCAATCATTTATAATAGTACTGTTTTAAAACCACGGTATCATGTACGCAAAAGCCTAACATTTTAAAATCCATAACAAGAAAGTTAAGATAAAATATTTGGCAATATGATCAAAGTTTGAGAATATAAAGAATAAAGCGACCATGGAAAATACATCTTCGTGAAATGAACTTCTTAAAAATAACATATCCATTGAAAAATTGAGATTAAGCCCATCATCCGCCAATTGTTTTTGTCGAATTACCGGTGGGACATCCAAAATAGAACCATACCATGTTCGATGAAATAACCATAATTGTCCTTTTTTGTCGTTTGTTTTGATTGAGGTTCAAAGTCATATAAGAATAAAAAAAATGATGTGAGAGAAAGCAAAAAGGTGATTGTGATATAAGATCATGCAACTATCTCGATTTGGAAAAACAGAAAAAATAATAATCAAATACCTGCTAATACAGTTGAAGGACATGAGCTAGTGCATTTTATTTTTAACCGGCCAGGGTTGTTCAACAATAGTTACCACCCCCAAAACACCATCCATCACCACTCTTGTTACCGAAATAGCTTCCGCCACTACTGTCCATAACACCATAACATTTTTCATCTCCACTTATCATCAACTCCACCGTAACCACCATTATGGACATTTATATAATTGTTGGAAAATCGAAGTATTAGTTAATAAAAATGTATTTATATTACCATTAATAGAGTAATTTATTTATTATTATTTTTAACATCACATTGCGCCACCCAACCAATGACAGTACACCACCTGTTTTCTCTAAAAATGTTAAGTAATAGATGACAACGCCTAATATGACACGGTTGTCTTCATGGTTCTCATTGGTCATGATAATTTTCACGAAATTTTCTGTTTATATAGCCATTACGGTCCAGTAAATATATGATAAATTCTCAATAAATTAAAATAAAATCCCAAGCCAAACAATTATAGTCTCAATTATACGTTGGATCCTGATCCTAAACCGAAAGCAACATTCGATGAACTATCGATTGTACTTTGCTCTCCATTTTATAAATCTACAATAGAGTTCTTCATGATTTTAATGGTAGATTTTAGAGACCTAATTTTATGAGTAGTGTTGTGTCTACTAATGTAAAAATAGCTAGATTTCAAGATATCTCCTCTACTTGTTCCTTTGGCTGTAATGAACCTGAGACAATAGAACATTTTTTCCTTCACTGTAAATTTGCTAAAAAGGTTTGGGCAACTGAACCTCATCCTATAGATATAAACTTCAGTAGCAATACAACCTTTCTAAGCATATTTAAGGAAAAAATAGAAAAGGATAATCCAACAATTCCCATTGAAATATTCATGACTAAAATCTGGTTTATATGGAAGGAGAGATGCAATAGAGCTTTTGACAATCAATCACAATCTTATGATCGGGTAGCTTTAGAAATTCAGATACATTTAGCATATTGGCACAAAAAGAGTTACACAGTTAAAAAGAAAGACCTGTTAAGAGGAAATGATATTAACAATTCTTGGCAATTTCCTAAACCAATTCATCACAAACTTAATGTGGACGCAGCATGGATTTCTCATAATGTTCCTGCAGGATTTGCTATAATTTACAGAAATGATGCAGGTTGTTTGAAGAGAAGGACCCATATCAGCAACAAAACCTGAAGAGGCAGAAGCTCTAGTCTATCTGCAGGCAGCAAAATGGGCGAAGGACAACAATCTCTCCAATTTCAGCGTGGAAGGGGATTGCAAAAATCTAGTGGACTATCTGAATGGCGAACATTCTCAAATTTCTTGGCAAAACCAAATTATTATGGATGAAGTTAAAGTTGTTTTTTCCTCTTGTAATAACTTTAAAGGTTTCCTTTTTGTTCCTAGGACTGCAAACAATACTGCAGACATTTCATCTAAAGAAGCTAAAAGCTTTAGAACTGATGTTCTTTGAGATTCAGTCCCTCCGTCTTGTATTAAGTATGCTTTAGAAGTAGATAAATCTAATGCAAGGGTGCATTTGAACCCTACACTAGATGGCTCTACTCTTTTTGATGTAAGGGTTACTAACTCCCCAAGTTAGTTTGTTTCTATGCTATTTAACTTACAAAAAAATAAAATAATTTATGAGTAGTAATCTGTGGATGGTGATTTTAGTTTTGGGTTTGACACTCAAACCTCTCTATTTTTCTTTAGAGATTTTCTCAATTATAACCCTTTTTTATTTCTTAATCATATTTCCACCAATTTTCTTCCACTTGTTTTCATCCTCTTTTGGATTTTCGGTCTCTCAACCTAAAACAAATTGTCGCTAGTCTGCCAACCAATCACTTATAAATAATAATTTAATAGTATTATAATTAAAAAAAAAACACTAATAATATCATTTGAGCAATTAATGGAATTTGCATTTAGTAGTTTAATTAAGAGAAATAAAAATTAATAAACCATTTATTATGAGCAATTAATGAGACAACACCAATTAATACAAAATTCGAACTAATAACATTAAAGCTGAACAATCCACGACCGTAGATTTATCTTTTTCCTAAACCGATCTCGACCACTCTTTACATAGGCAAAGTTTAATGCGCTTCAGGAGGTCCAGGTTCGAGTCCCCAATGGTGTAATATTGCAGGAATTAATATGAAAGGTAGTGTTAGTTCGCCCCCCTTGTGACACAATCTCAGCCCCCCTCCCGCCGTTTCGGCTCCCTTGGCTAGGTTATCCATGAGGCTCGTTGGTAGGTTAACACAACAACCTGTTCAACTAATGTAGTAGTATGTCGTTGGAGCTTAGTAATAATATCTATCCATTAATTTATATAAAAAAAATTCATAATAATAACAAGGGCTTATTGGGTTATAAATTATACAAATAATAATGTATTTTGGTTTTGCCAGAATCCAGCAAAACCCGTGGAATATAATAGGTTATATTAATATATATTTTATGAAAAAATAAAAAACTACATAGATTTATAATATAAAAATTATTTTGATGGGGATATATTTGCGGTGGAGGTGGCAGCGATGCTAGTGACGGTGGTTACGACGATAGTTGTGGTAGCGCTGGTGTTGATTGTGGCAATGGACTGACGGTGATGGAGATAGGAATGACGATGGTGTTGTTGGTGGTAGGGGCAGTGCTAGTAGAAGCAGTGCTGGTAGGGATGATTATGGTGGTAATAGTAAAGGCAATGCTGGTGGAGGTGGCGATGACAATGATGGTGGTTGTACCGGCAATGGAGGTGGAGGTAGTGGTAGTGGTGCCGGAGGTGGTAGTGGAGGGATGTTGGTACTGAAAAAGCGGGGTCTAACAAAACCACCTAATATTTCGATTAGCAATTTGTATGGACAAACTCCGAAATACTTTGCTAGAGATTCAACTAGACAGTCAAACTCAATCTAAGATAAAGTATCTCAAGGAGTTAATATCTCTCACTTGTTTTGATTAATACTCAAGCTAAAATAATAGAGAGTCTTTATAATCAAACACAAGGAATAACTTGGACGGTACCAAAGACCAATGTCCAAGGATCAATCAACTACAATCAACAACCAAAGGTCGGATTAGAGAAGTTGATGATCTTAACGCACAACCTGTATTATTTCAATTATATAAAATATAATGCGGAAAATAAATAACACAGACACCAGAAGTTTTGTTAACGACGAAATCGCAAATGCATAAAAACCCCGGGACCTAGTCCAGATTAGATACACACTGTATTAAGCCGCTACATACACTAGCCTACTGCAAACTAACTTCGGACTGGACTATAGTTGAACCCCTATCAGTCTCCCACTGATACAAGGTACAGTTTCACCTCTACACCTCTGATCCCAGCAGGATACTACGTACTTTATTCCCTTTGCTGATCTCACCCACAACAAAGAGTTGCTACGACCCAAAATCGCAGGCTTTGATAAATAAACAAATCTGTCTCACACAAAAAAGTCTATCAAAGGATAAATCTGTCTCCCACAGATAAACCCTAGGTTTTTTTCCGTCTTTAGATATAAAATCAAGGTAACATGAAATAATTGATAATCCGATCTTATATTCCCGAAGAACAACTTAGATTAATCAATCACCTCTCAATAATCCTTCGTGAATATACAAGCGGATTATCGAGAAATCACGAACAGTGAGACGAAGATATTCGTGACTTTTTTATCTTACCTATCGGAGAACTCAGACGTTATCAAGCCAATCAATCGATTGTACTCGTACGATAGAAAAGTAAGATCAGATCACACAACTACGACAAATGTAGTATCGGTCTGGCTTCATAATCCCAATGAAGTCTTTAAGTTGTTAACCCGAATTTAGAGAAGAAACTCAAGGGTTAATGGAGATCGACTCTAGCAAGCGCACTAGTATCACACAGACGTGCGGGATTAAGTTTTGCTCTAGCTAGACGTCTCCTATATATAGCCTTTCGAATCAGAGTTTTGCCTTAGTTACAAAGAAATCCATATCCACCGTTAGATGAAACCTGATTTAGATTCAAGCCAATATCTCTCAACCGTTAGATCGAAAGACACAACTTGTCAAACACACTTGTGGTAAACGTTTTCCTGGTTCGTGAAAATCGGCCCAAACGTGTACACTTATGTTGGTTCAACATAGTAACCAAAAGGCAACCATATGAGATTCTCATATTGTCCTGGTTCCTCATTCATCATAACTAGTTCACTTGACTCAAACGAACTAGTTAGGGAGTCATTCAATTGCTATGAGATATTATGTAACTACACAAGACACAATTGAAATTAAGATGATTCGATTCGATTGGAATCGGCTCAATGAACATTATAGCCACGGTTTGCATAAAGAATTCCTTAGTAATTTAAAATCTATGTTCAGAACACGTCTTTAGATCATAACCTCTTAAGTACACAAACAAGTTCGCGGACTTAAAGTGAATCGGTTGAGTTTTCCAAACTCAACAGAAATTCGCTGGTCGAGAACTTCCTCCAGTTCGAGGACTGGGTTTGCGAACTGAGTTCGCGGACTGAGCACGCAAACGAGTTAATGGAAAAACCCAACAAAAATTTTAGGTTCGAAAACTTCGGATGAAGGAATACATGGTTATGTAATGTAAACTCTCATCTCAATCATCCAGACATTCTCATAGGATGTTATATAACCGTTATTCACATATTGTTTCACGTCAGAGCAATTCTCAAAGATGATTGAAACATGAAGATAAACATGGTCAAAGCGAGATGCTTTACCAACACATGAATTTCGAGAAAAAGATAAGCATTGAATACTCAGCTTGAAATATCAAATGTGTTTGATCTAGTCTATATAGTATACGACTTTTGTCTCATAAGAAGTAGGAGATAGAATAGATAGACTTTCGAGTGATAGATAAGTTCAAGTCTTCAACATATGAGACCTTCAAGTTCACGGACGCAAACAATACATATCCCATAAACATATTGCAATATATGAAAATCAACCAGTTGCAATAATAAACATCCTCCAAATATTTTTAGAATTTAAAATCCAATAAACCCAAAAAATAACATAAGAGAATGAAACAAAGATGGTTATGTGTAGTCACAATCATTGCTATTCAAGCACTAGTTATTCTTCCAACTAATCCAAAAAGAAGACATCCTAGATATTAATAAGCTTCTCCAAGGTTTCTTCAAAGAACTCCTCATTATTGAATAGATCATTAACAAAAGGATCATTCAATTCCTCCAGATCTTTTGAAAACACTGTCAACTTACTAAGCTCTTTTTCTAATTTTTGTACAATGTTTGTAGATTGGGACATCATACGTTCAAAGTGAATTATCTCTTCTAAGGATGCAGAAATCCGAGATTTTAAGTTGTTTCTTTTGCTGATGAATTCCTTAACAAGGTTCCTGAAATTTTCATCACTTCGATAAGAAGACAAGAACCAGTTAAGAGAAGGATTTTTACCATTAAATGTGCCCTTCACTTTCTTCAAACTAGAGTAGGGAATTCCAGTGCACCGACGTACGTTGGCTGCCAGTGATGTATTTCTGTTTAACTTCTAGAGATACACCGTTCGTGGACGACAGAAACCCTGGAAAAACAAAAACTTTTGTATTTTAGATGTATATATATAGACACAAATCAACCTACCAAAAATACATTTCTTGAGCCAAAAGACGCAAATCTCCATTTTCTCAAGATAAACATGGGGACGCGGGCGTCTAGGGCTAGAAGGGAATGATGGGTCCAAACGACACTCCCTTTTTATCCCATCATGGCTTTCTAAAGTAAGGCACATGAGCAGATATTCTTCTTCTTTTGTTCCTTGAGGCACTTGTCACATACAACCTGCAATAATTATAAGAAGGTTGAAAAGCTAAAAAGCATTTCATGGGAACAATTATTTCTTTAGGTTCAAACACTTAAACATGTGAGTGTTCTTGAGAAAAGAGCCTGAGATTATCTCTGAAACTGTCTAAATAATCTTTCTCTTTTCTATATATGCATATAGAACCCATATTATAGACTTTGAACTTGCAGGGTACAAGATCCCAGACAACATGTCTATGAAGTTGATTTAACTCATCATACATTGTCTTCTTCCAAGAGGGGTTATTTGGAGTTATATCAATAATTTATGATTCTATTTGAGCAGAACACTTGTCAGGAAGATCTCCATTTATTTTACTTCCTCTTTTAGACACGATAGAATACACACAAGATGGAGAATCGCCTAGTATGTGTAGAAAAGGACCACACTTACTGTTACTACACCATTTAAGGAAAGAGATATAACACAGTGCAAGACTACTTTTGTCAGCACTTTTGTGTTTGGAATTTCCTAGCAGAATTGTATGTCCTTTTTGAGTAACGCAAGATTGCGAAAAATCCATGCAAGGGTTACTTCCAGCCTCCAGACTCTTTAGGGAAGACACACAATCTTGTTGAGGATGATCAGATGAGCATCCACATCACTCGGACCCTCGACGTTTTTCTGAGAGGTTTCTAGTCACATCAGTTTTCTCAACGATCATTTGTTGAGCATTATCTGATTGAGGACAATCCTTTAGATAGGAACTACTGTATTCTCTCAGATTCAATGAGGGACTCTTACATAACATCAAATCCTTAAGAGTTCCAATTTCAGCAACAAGATCAGAATAAATCTGGATTTGTTCTTTCAATTTTCTATGAAGAGTAACCAGTTTACCAGACCTTTTCCTACGGTTATTTTTTAAACCTGGTGAAGCGTCAATTAAGGCTTTATGGTCCATAGAGTCAGATCGCTACAAACACAGACTGATGAGGTCTTTAATGTGTTTGCCTGCTCTGATACCAATTGAAAAAGCGGGGGTCTAACAACACCACCCAATATTTCGGTTAGCAATCTGTATGGAAAAACTCCGAAATACTTTGCTAGAGAGTCAACTAGACAGATAGACTCAATCTAAGATAAAGTGTCTTAAGGAGTTAATATCTCTCACTTGTTTTGATTAATACTGAAGCTAAAATAATAGCGAGTCTTTATAATCAAATACAAGGAATAACTTGGACAGTACCAAATACCAATGTCCAAGGATCAATCAACTACAATCAACAACCAAAGGTCGGATTAGAGAAGTTGATAATCTTAATGCACAACCTGTATTATTTCAATTATATAAAATATAATGCGGAAAATAAATAACACAGACACCAGAAGTTTTGTTATCGAGGAAAACACAAATACAGAAAAACCCTGGGACCTAGTCCAGATTAGATACACACAATATTAAGCCGCTACAAACACTAGCCTACTGCAAACTAACTTCGGAATGGACTATAGTTGAACCCCTATCAGTCTCCCACTGATACAAGGTACAGTTGCACCTCTATGCCTCTGATCCCAACAGGATACTACGTACTTGATTCCCTTTGCTAATCTCACCCACAACAAAGAGTTGCTATGACCCAAGATCACAGGCTTTGATAAATAAACAAATCTGTCTCACACAGAAAAGTCTATCAAAGGATAAATCTGTCTCCCACAGATAAACCCTAGGTTTTGTTCCGTCTTTAGATATAAAATCAAGGTAACATGAATTAATTGATAATCCAGTCTTATATTCTCGAAGAACAGCCTAGATTAATCAATCACCTCTCAATAATCCTTCTTGAATACCCAAGTGGATTATCTAGGAATCACGAACAATGAGACAAAGATGTTCGTGAATTATTTATCTTACCTATCGGAGAACTCAAATGTTCTCAATCCAATCAATCGATTGTACTCGTACGATATAAAAGTAAGATCATATCACACAACTACGATAAAAGTAATATCGGTCTGGCTTCACAATCCCAATGAAGTCTTTAAGTCTTTAACTCAAATTTAGAGAAGAAACTCAAGGGTTAATGGAGATCGACTCTAGAGAGTGCACTAGTATCACACATACGTGTGGAGATTAAGTTTTTCTCTAGCTAGATGTCTCCTATATATAGCCTTTCAAATCAGGGTTTTGCCTTAGTTACAAAGCAAACCATATCCACCGTTAGATGAAACCTGATTTAGATTCAAGCCAATATCTCTCAACCGTTGGATCGAAAGACACAGCTTGTCAAACACACTTGTGGTAAACGTTTTTCAGGTTCGTGAAAACCGTCCCAAACGTGTAAACTTATGTTGGTTCAACATAGTAACCGAAAGGCAACCATATGAGCTTCTCATATTGTCCTCGTTCCTCATTCTTCATAACTAGTTCACTTGACTCAAACGAACTAGTTAGAGAGTCATTCAATTGCTATGAGATATTATGTAACTACACAAGACACAATTGAAATTAAGATGATTCGATTCGATTAGAATCGGCTCAATAAACATTATAGCCACGGTTTTCATAAAGCATTCCTTATTAATTTAATATTTATGTTCAAAGCACATCTTTAGATCATAAGCCTTTAAGTACACAAACAAGTTCGCGGACATAAGTTTAATCGGTTGAGTTTTCCCAACTCAGCAGAAATTCTCGGGTCGAGAACTTCCGCCAGTTCGCGGACTGAGCACGCAAACGATTTAATGGAAAAACCCAGCAGAAACTTTCGGTTCGAAAACTTCCGGTAATTCGCGGACTGAGTCTTCGGACTTGGTTCGCGGACTTGGAAAGCCAATTCCACAATCCACCCGATTCTTCTTACTCAACAAAGTTCGAAAATTTCGGATCAAGGATACATGGTTATGTAATCTAAACTCTCATTTCAATCATTGAGATATTCTCAGAGGACGCTATATAACCATTATTCATAGATCGTTTCACGTCAGAGCAATTCTCAAAGATGATTGAAAGATGAAGATAAACCTGGTCAAAGCGAGATGCTTTACCAGCACATGAATTTAGAGAAAAAAAACATCGAGTACTCAACTCGAAATATCAAATGTGTTTGATCTGGTCTATATAGCGTACGACTTTTGTCTCATAAGAAGTAGGAGATAGAATAGATAGACTTTCGAGTGATAGATAAGTTCAAGTCTTCACATACCTTTTTGTTGATGAAGTTTCACGGTTCCTTGTGCAGATCTTCGTCGTTGTCGTTGAATTTCCATGAAGTCCTTGAGCTCAACTACACTTTTCCTATCATATTGCGAGACTTAGCTAATAGGATAGAAATCAAGACTTATAGTTTTGATCACTAACATTGAAAAACATGCTTGATATAGCAACGCATGCGAGTTCGACCGAGCTATGCTCTAACAGGTACCACTGATTTTTTTTTTCTAGGCTAAAGTCGAACCCAGATCTCTACCCAAATTCATCCAGTTGGATTGGCCCCATTGCGAGACCCAAACCTGCCAAACCTCTATACACTAGATTAAACACAAATCTTTATTTTTACGGTGGGGACTGAACCCCTGACTTCTTCCTTACTGGATTTGATGAAATTAAATACAAATCTTTACTTTTATGGTGAGAATTGAACCCCTGATTTCCTCCTTACTGGAGTTGATGGGATACCATGAACTATGCCCATGGACCCGTAACAGTAATGTTGGTGGTTGTGATGCTAGTTTATAAAAGGTTTCCCTTGCTAACCTTACTATATTTATTTCTAGCTTTAAACTCCTACAAAAAATAAACAAAAACCCAAGTTAGAAACACTTAAATAAAATAAAATGATATATACATTAAGAAATCTTAATAAAACTTACAAGATCATCGATTCCGCATCCGCTTGCATTGTTTTTATTCAAATTTCTTAAGATACCAACCCACTTCTTCACATCTTTTTTCAAGGTACCAAATCTGTTTTGAAACTTATGAACATTCCTATCATACTTATTCCCAAAGTTGCTTACATAGGTATCGAATACCCTCTCCCAAAACTGGTTTGATTTTTGATCAACTCCGGCAACACCATCAAGTGTAATGCTCATCCAAGCTTTAGTGATTGAAACATCTTCGGGTGTAGCATATTTTGCCATGGTTAAAAAAAAAGTCTGAATTGCAAAGAATTTCAAGAAGATGGAGAAAAAAATCTTGGAGATTGAAAGGTTTTTGTTTGAGCTGAGAAGTGATCAATTTATAGGGAAAATTCCGAATTCAAAAAAAATAGCAGTCGAAAAGCTATTGTTGATAGTGTTTTTTTGTGAGTCGTTGATTAGAAGGAGCCGTTAAAGATCTAATGGGTAGGAAAGAAACGTAGTTCTTAATAACGTTAGGCGCCATTCTTAATAGTGCCAAACGCTATTCTTATTTGCGTTTTTCATGAAAAACATCCAGAACCAAGTCGATTCCATACTTAGTTTTTTTTTTCTTCTCTTTTCAAAACAATGAAAACCAAAATAATACAATGAAAATCTTAATATTTCTTAATTTTGAAATCTAGAAATCATAGGATTGCAACCAAGTTACATACTGAAAGTTCATTCGCAATCTTACGAAAAAAGACTAAAGATGTTCTTCGAAATCATACGAAAAAGGACTAAAGATGTTCTTCGAAATCATACGAAAAAAGACTAAAGATGTTTTTCGAAATCTTACAAAAAAAGACTAAATTTGTTCTGGTGGGTAAACATCAGTAGGATCGAATTCACCATCTGAACCGTCAAGATCATCTGGTGGGGGAGGGGAGATTTTGGTGGAATTTCACCGTGTCTGAGACCTAGTCCATGTGTATCCAAATGTGTTTAATAATATCATTGTGGAGTTGGAGATATGCCTCATCATTCCTTAACTCATAGTATGACCTTCGTATTCTAGTAACCTGTCGTATTGGTTCGTTCACGACTTGACCCCAATCTGAGTTACGTCTTTCATTCTCAATGACCATGTTATGCAAAATCAAACAAGCCTTGACAATAAAGTTTATATCCTCCTTATCCTAGTAAAATGATGGCTTTTTTGTTATATTTGGAACTTGTTTTGGAGAGTTCCAAAAGCCCTTTCAATATCCTTTCTCTTCGCTTGTTGGTATCTATTGAACAACGTAGTAGCTGGCTGATTTGGAAGAATAATTTTGAATGACTGCACAATACAAGACAATTGTGAATATATATTATCCGCCTAGTAGGTAACCCTTGTCATAGCTGTGGCCATTGATGCGGTAATTACAAGGATCCGCTAAACCATTAACCATATTATCAAAAAGTGGAGATTGAGCCAAGACGTTCAAGCCGTTGTTCGACCCTGACGTACCTGCCCATGCTGTTGGAAAATTCTTCCACCGAAAATGCATACAATCAACACTTCCAAGAATTCCAGGAAACCCTCTAGCCGCATTTTCTGCCAATAATCTTTCCGTGTCTTCACTTGTAGGAAGTCGCATGTACCTTGGACCAAAGTGGCGAACAATTACCCTGGTAAACCTCTTCACATACATATAGACGGTCGACGCTCCCATACGGACATAATCATTTGTGCTATTAGCGGCTATGCCTTTACACAAACATTTCACTACAACATACATCTTCATGTGGGGAGAGTGACCAAGTTTTCCGGTGCAATCAACTTGGAAATCAAAAGCAATATCAGCAACAACTATTTCACTTAGAATACGTAAGAAAAGAGGTCGATACATGCGCAAACGTTTGTGGAACTTCTTTGGACCCCAAGTACAGTTAGGTCCAAAGTAGTCATGCATCATTCTTGCATCTCCATCCTCTCGGAGTATTTCCACCAGTTGTCGCGTCAATACTTCTTGAGGCACCGGTTGGAAGAGCATATGCATTCTTTGAGTCATATACTGGTACACCATAATTGCTTTCTTCTTGCTATCATCACCAATGCTAAGATCGATACCATATGTCACTAGTACATACATCCTTAGCGGATTTTCATCGTCCTTATTACACCTGTAAACAAAACTCAAATACTGTAAGCATTCCAATATTTTTGAATCCATACAAAAGAAAAAGCATCCCTACAAAAGAGAAGACATTCATGCACACATTTATTAAAGAAAACACATCCAAGTTTCATACGAAAGAAAAGACAAGTTCATTAAGGAAAACACATCCAAGTTTCATAAAAAATAAAATACAAGTTCAGGAAAGAAAACACATCTATGTTGTTCCCTTTAATCCTAACATCCTTGCCACATTCTTCACTTAAACCAATCCCACCACTATTCATCAATTGAGTTAATTGATGACTCTGGAACTACATTTGGAACTACTTCTTCTTGTGGAACATAATGACCATGTGCATCATCTGATTGACTTGTGGATGGTCTTTTACGGATTGAACATTGAGAGTTGCCTCCAAGATCATAACATGACTGGGTTGACGTCGATCCTTCCCCAAGAGCACGTGGACGATCTATTTCAAACCAATATTGTTCCTTTGCAAGATTTAATATAGCCATCATTTGCGCAAAATCTTTCCATTGCTCCCGAAAAGAAACATCAACATAGCAAATATATTAAGAAACTTCTAATATGTGTAAAGAAAATCATAATAATATGGTAAAAAAAAATTACTAACCCTTGTTCCCAAATTAGCATCAAACATTAATGGAGGAGGATCGGGTGGTTACAAAGGCACTTGAACATTGTTGCCTTCACTGTCTGAACGTATGGTACATAAAGAAACTCTTAGAAATTCAGGTGAAGCTCGTGAGACATTGTCATACTTATACCGTGATGGATGTATTGGGGGGACCAGATTCACAAGAAATGGCGGATCTTGAGTACTTGTAGCTCCAACTTCATCTCTGTTTTCTTGACGATATATTTCTGGGAGAAAAAATCCAATAGATTGTTGCTTCCACCACCACACATACACGCTCTCATCAACATGCTTATAGTCTCGGCCTTCAACCACATCAATAGGATCATGGGGGTAGCGAAGTCTTCCAAACGTTCAAGTGGACTTCTTGGAATTGTTATAAATCCTCTTGTTTGCCTTAAAAACCGTTCACCAAGATACATGATACTAGTATCGCTTTCCGGATTATAGAAAGCCACTCTTTGATTAGAGATTCCACGAGCATGCACTATATCAGGATGATATCTATACATACTAGTGGACCATGGTTGCCATTCCATTCCAACAATTTTCCTCAACTCAATTTGTTGGAAAGCTGTATTAAGAGAGTGTTTGGAAGTACCCCGTTGAAACTTCACTAGACTATCTTTCTTAAATATCATAATTGCAGGCCATACATCAGTCAGTTCACCTTCTTTGAGAAAAGGCGTCAAAGTACGAAAATATATGTAAAACCAATATTCTAAAACCATCGCCATTCCACACATGTTTTTTTCATCTCTAGCCACCGCACTCATGCTAATATACAACTGACTAATACAAGCCGAACCCCAATCATAATTACCAATCGCATTCAAATCACGCAAGAAAGCGATCCAACCTTTGCTTGCTCTTGTAGTGGTACATGCCAATAAAACTTTTGAAATCACCCAAAATAAGAAGTATCGAGTCACAATCTCCCAATTTTCATCATTAATTGGATTGTCCTTGATATAGCTTGCGAGGCAACTAATAGGAAAATCATGTGAATTCTTGTTGTAGTTTCTATACCCATGCATAGGTTTAAAGTAGGTATCCTCTAGTTGTTGATTTTCTTTACTTTTCCATCTAATTTTAGCGGCGTGTTCCAATCTTCTACGACCATTTCCAATAGAAATTCCGGTTAAGTGAACAAAATCTAAAGGGGTGAAACCAATTTCAAAATTTGGGAAATGAAACGAATTGGTGCTATACCACCACCTCTCTATGATTGCATAAGTTAGTTGTTGATCATCTCTCTTAAGTCTAATTTGAAAAAATCTAGCAAGGACGAAATTTTGAAGAACTTGACTAGCACTTTCATGAACCACCACACGTTTATGTAAATCCTCAAGGTCTTCTAGATTACTTCTAAACGTGATATCATGTTGTGTATCAAGTGGGTCTATACTTGTAGAAATATGTTTCTCATCGGGTTTTTTTGAACTTAAGGTCATATACACATCCATATCCATAATCTATACAAAATCATCAAATAAAAACAATATAGTCCAACAATGCACTTAAATTGTTTACATAATGTAACTAAAACATGTTAGTTCATTATTTCATGGAAATTTCACAATGTTCATCGTCTAAAACCCTAAATTACACAATGTTCATCATCTAAAACCCTAAATTACATGTCAAATTTATCATTGTTAGAATCAAAATTGTTACCATTCATCATACAATCGAGTATCGTACACACAATCAACAATAATATCATCTAAATCCCTTACATTTCATAAAACCATAAAATAAACTCAAATTATAAGTCAACTAACCTCTCTTTGGATTCTCAATCAAATTGAGAAATTTAAGTATGATTCGATTCCTTATGAAGCATAGAACAAACCCTTTGAAGCAATTTCATTGATTTGAGCCATGCTCTGAGAATTAAACAATGGGGTTTTAGATTTGGTTTTTCTTTTTATTTTTTCACGAGTAGAGAAGATGAACTGAGGAGGAAGAAGGGGTCGATGGTGTTACTGGATATAAGAATCAAAAAGCGCTATTCACAACAGCGTTAAGCGCTATTAACAACTGCGTTTTTAAGCGTTGTCATGGTTTAAAAAGGCCTTTTGGACGCTTTTTTGCGCTTCAGGTCTAGGCGCTTCTAGAGTGTCACTTTACGAATTGCCTTGTGTTAGAAAGTAAAAAGCTGGCCTTTGAAACCCAGTAGGGCCTGTTTTACGTTTTCTAACCAAATACTAATAAACCTAATTGATGGGGCATAATGATCATGATAAGATGACTCTCTCCATGATGATATGAATGATGCAGACATTCTTAGCTAGTATATTAAAATAGCTCTTGGGTAGAATATGCATCAGTATGCCATATTTAGTATTGCGTTACGCGCTATTAAGAATAGGTTTTGACCGTTGACTTGAGTCAAACGCGTTTTCCCGACGCTATTATTATTATTCGCGTTTTACGCTATTCTTACTAGCGTTTTCTGTGTTCCATCACTACACTTGCTCTTCCATCCACAATTCCAAGTGCTGAAGTGGCATGGAAGATGGATGGATTCCATCAGAAGACTTGCTCTTAAAAGAGAACCGTGCTGCAAGTGACGGCCTACTTAAACCTTTTTCACTCTTCTCTACTAGCAAATGATTTTAAACCGTGGAAGATGGATTGGGTTCCAAATCTTTTTCTACTTCACCAAAAATTTTAAACATGGCTAGCTAGAAAGTAATATATTATTATATGTTTTGCAATTCCGCAAGGCTTTGCGCTTTACTGCATGAGCGTGTTGCTATAAACTTTCGCTTTTATAAACCTTTTGCACCTGAAGAAAAAAAAAACTTATTACACCAAATTCTATGCAACACGAATTAAAATTTCCATCAGGATAGCAAAATCAACATTGTAAGTTAGCGAAATCAACACCAATTGAGACAGATGATCTGACAAAGATAGCAAAGAGATATAATCACAAATGTTCAAGGGTTAAACTAGGTTTCGAGAGTGAGAAAATGTCATGCAAAAAAGATAATGTACAGTGGTTTTGAGCTGTATCATTCTTACATGCCACTCCATGAGCCATATCATGTCTTAAGATGCATTCTTGCCTTGATAATAGCTGGCACAAATGTAGCAGCACCATAAGTAGCAGTATATAAAATGAATGTGCCGGGAAATTCATCTGCATTCATTTCATACAAGTCCTTGAACAGAGTAATTGGGGAACACAAACTCCTAAGCCGAAAAAGTTTTAAAAGCAACAGTAAAGAACACTCACCTCTATCCATTCGAGTTGATACTGTACGGCTCAGGCACCTACCTTGCCAGAAGTCTGGTGCAACCTAAAATCAAATTCATGTATATTATAAACAGAACAGTTAGGACCAAGTAGCTGGGTCTAGAACAATCCAATTCATCTCCTGTTTATGTACCCCAATGTAAAAGTAAATTGAAACATGGCAAACCTTGTTTTATTACAAAAATATATATATGTAACTTTACTGGGGTCAACCCTCCGACAGGTTACAGATACGTGCAAGACAACACACAGCATCACGCTACTGGATAATGTTTTACAAGGATAGTTTCATTAAAGGAGGACACAGCCTATAGTATCACTCCCACCAATCAAACTTTAGAGAAAGCTTTACAGGTAAATAAAATTTGACATATGGTATTTTAGTCTAGAATACTATTAATGGATAACATGAAGAGGAGACCAAACCTCCAAACATTGACACACGCCGCTGAAGCTCTTAATGAAGTCACGACTTATGTAATGCCCAAGTGAGCGAATATATAGCATATCTCTGAACTGAAGTTTGTTCGGTCCACCTTTCTCAAGTTGGCTCAGTCCACCTTTCTCAAGAGGGGCTACAAAAAAAATGTTTCAGCTTTAACAGGGTGTTAAGCACAAGACAAATATATAACTCTCACATTTCAGAAAGTGTAGAAACTGCTTTTAACTGAAATATTCTAACTTGCCTTCGAGCAAAGTTATTCCTCGCTGGATATCTTCTGGTTGTCTTGTGTGAACAAGAGCCCAGGACAACATGATGATGTTTTCATTCTTAACCTCATCTGATGCATCATCTCCAGCCTCTGCGATATCTCTCTCACAATCCTGTGTATGCATAGGAAAATTAGAATCCAACAAACAAACTTGGACCAGCGTCGACTTGATCAGCTTGACAGTTAAACCACCTTGTACCATAGAATATGTTTTGCCTATCTACTTCAAGGCCCGTGTAAAAAATAAACATGTCAGTAAAAAGACAAGTTATAAGTAGGAGAAACTTCGCAAGGTCAGAGGTGGAATCAATATCCAGTCTAAACTCATCTTGTAAGAAAGAACAAAACCACATAAAACAATGTGGTAAAAGAGTCACCAGAAACAATCACCAGAATAGTTGTGTATAGGCAGCTTTATGACCAATTATGAGTGTAACACCTCGGCATAAACGAGATATTATTAGGAGAGTTATATATATGGGCTCGAGACTGTTGGATTGAGACCCATCTTCACAGTCTACTATCAAAACTGTTATGGACAGTCCAATGCCTAAACTGTTATGGACAGTCCATTGTAAGGTCGAACTCTAGGGTCTAAAACTAGGGTTGTGTATCTTGTATAAGAGGCAGATTGAATGAATGAAAGAGACACGAACTATTTTGATATATGTGTTTTACAAAATCTAACATGGCATCAAGAGCCAGAGTTGATTAACACGAATAAGAAAACCCTAGAACAGTAAACATGGCGGATGATACAGAATCATCTAAAAGAGGAAAAGAGGTAGAAAACAATATGCAAAAGAAGAAACCAGAATATCATCTGGGATCAAGTGATGGACCAGGGATTATCATCACACCTATTGTATTAAAGGGAGCAAACTATGATGAATGGGCTAGAGCAGTGAGAAGATCATTGATAGCCAAACGAAAATTTGGTTTTGTTGATGGAACCGTCAAAGAACCAACATAACCTGAGGAGTTAGAGGAGTGGATTGTAGTGCATTCAATGCTGGTTTCTTGGATCAGCAATACATTGGAGACAAATATTAGATCAACGTTGGGGGATTATGATGATGCGAGCATGTTATGGATGCACTTGAAGAGGAGATTTTGTGTTGTAAGTGGAACTCGGATCTGCCAGTTGAAAGCTGCCTTAAGCGAATGCAAACAGAAGAAGACTGAGGAGGTTGCAGTGTACTATGGGAGATTGAACAAGATATGGGATGAGATGGTGACGTACATGAAGATACCAAAGTGTAGCTGTGGCCTGTGCACGTGTAACATTGCAACACAGGTTAGTACGTTGAGAGAAGAAGATTTCTTACACTATTTTTTGATTGGTTTGGATACCATGTATAGCTCCCTGCGTGAACAATTACTGGCAAGAGAACCACTGCCATCTATAGATGTGGCTTATCAAGCTGTGGTTAATTGGGAACGTCTAAAATTGGGGGACGGAGTTGTGGCGTCTCAGACACAGGACAATGTTATGGCGTTCAAGGTTCAGTCAGACCAGCGTCCATACAATAATATGTATGATCCTAACAAATTTTGCAAGCATTGTAGCCGAGAAGGGCACTCACAGGAAGGGTGTTTTCAGCTGATTGGATACCCGGAATGGTGGGGTGACAGACAAAGACGTGGAAGAGGATATGGTCGAGGAGGCCGAACTGGTGGTAGAGGTGGTGGTAGAGGACGTGCTGGTGCCGGGTTTGTGAACAGCAGAGGAGGTAGAGGACAAGACAATATACGTGCGCATAATTTGAACATCTCGGCAGCAACAGCATCATCTCATCCTGCCACTGGATCTTCAGGAGATGCATCAGGACTGACAGGCGTGACTGCAAGTCAAGTTCAGCAGGTTCTTGAATATTTAAATTCAAGAAAAATCAGTTCCCAGCTCCAAGGTAAGACAAATCAAACATCCTGGATTATAGACACAGGAGCTACAAATCATGACACGTGTAAAAGATATGATATGATAAATGTGAAAGATATTAGAGCATGTTCGGTGGGACTGCCGGACGGAAAATATGCTCACTCTGAGAAAATAGGAACAGTTATTCTTCCTGGTGGTTTGAGATTGGACAATGTGCTTTATGTGCCACAGATAACTTGTAACTTGATTTCTGTTACACAACTCATTGATGAGGTAGTATGTAATGTTCAATGTACTAACAATTTATGTCTTATACAGGACCGGTTGACGAGGAAGGTGATTGGAGTGGGTGAGCGACGAGGTGGACTATATATGTTCTATAGTGTGCCTCCAGTTAAAGTGCTTACGGTGAATGAGGATACGTATGAGCTGTGGCATCAGCGATTGGGACATCCATCAGAGAAAGTGTTACAACGGTTACCAGGTCTGGGTAGATTATTGAAGAAAAATAATGATGCGTGTGATATTTGTGCACGTGCAAAACATCGTAGAAGTAGTTTTGCTAGTATTTTGAGCAAATCCAGTTGTAGTTTTGATTTGGTTCATATAGATTTGTGGGGTCCTTATAAGACGTGCTCGTCGTCTGGAGCACAATATTTTCTGACAATAGTAGATGATTTTTCAAGAGGTGTGTGGATTTATTTAATTCAAAGCAAAACTGAGGTTGAAACGATATTTCTTAACTTTATTGCGCTTGTGAAACGTCAATTTGGTAAAGAAATCAAAATTGTTAGAAGTGATAATGGAACTGAATTTAATGCATTGCGTGGCTATTTTTAAACTAATGGAATAGTTTTTGAGACATCCTGTGTAGGAACACCTCAACAAAATGGAAGAGTTGATAGAAAACATCAGCACATAATGAATGTGGCAAGAGCTTTGAGGTTTCAAGCAAATTTACCGATCCGATTTTGGGGAGAATGTGCTTTGACAGCAGCGTATTTGATTAATCGAACGCCTACACCGGTTCTAAATAACAAAACTCCATATGAAGTTCTATTTGGGAAACCGGCACCATATAGTCAGTTGAAAGTATTTGGTTGCTTGTGTTATGCACATGATCAAAGTAGTAAAGGGTATAAGTTTGCAAGTCGAGGAAGAAAGTGCGTCTTTCTGGGTTATCCTTTTGGGAAGAAGGCATGGCAAGTATATGACTTAGATAAAAGATAATTTTTAGTTTCAAGGGATGTAGAGTTTCATGAACATCAGTTTCCTTACATATCTAGGGTACCTGATCAGCCAACTGAGATAGTTCAGGCTAATAATGACGTGTGTTGGAGTGATGATGAAGAAATAGTGCAGCAAGAGAACCCAGAAGATATTACTGAGAACCCAACATACATTACTGAGGACCCGGAAGACAGTACTGTGAACCCAGAATATATTACTGGGAACCAGGAAGGTATTACTGCGAACCCAGAAAACATTACTGAGAACCCGGAAGACATTACTGAGAACCCGGAAGATGATACTGAGAACCCAGAATATATTACTGAGAACCCTGTGGTCTCGAAGGAAGTGACGGAAGCTAGTATGGGTAAAGGAAGGAGACAGAAGATTCCGTCTAGTCGGCTCAAAGGTTTTGTAACGCACACTGTACGACAAAATAGTCCATCTCATGCTCACTCTCCACAATCATCATCCTCAGGTACGCCGTATCCTTTGACGTATTATGTTAGTTGTGATAAATTCTCTACAGTTCATAAAAAGTTTCTTGCAGCAATTACTGCTGGGTATGCGCCTAAAAATTTCAAAGAAGCCATGAAGCATCCAGGATGGCGTAAGGCAATGGCAGAAGAAATACGAGCTTTGGAAGAACAAGGAACATGGGAATTAGAAGAATTACCGCCGGGAAAGAAAGCTCTTGGTAGTAAATGGATTTACACAGAGAAGTATGATGAGAATAGCACATTGGGAAGCGGCTCTTCGTGTGGTTCGATATTTGAAGAAGAATCCTGGGCAGGGAATTCTGTTGCGCTCTGATAGTGGTATTAATTTGAAAGGATGGTGTGACTCAGATTGGGCTGGTTGTCCCTTAACTAGACGCTCGTTGACGGGTTGGTTTGTTCTTCTTGGGTATTCTCCAATATCCTGGAAAACTAAGAAGCAACATACTGTTTCTCGTTCGTCAGCTGAAGCGGAATATAGATCTATGGCGGCGGCGACGTGTGAATTAAAATGGTTGAAAAAATTACTGGGTGATTTGGGAGTTCATCATCCACATGGAATGCGTCTTCTCTGTGATAGTCAATCGGCTTTGTATATTGCTCAGAATCCAGTTTTTCATGAACGAACAAAGCATATTGAAGTTGATTGTCATCTGGTTAGACATGCTATCATGCAGAAGCTTATTACGCCTTCTTACACCCCTACAACAGTGCAATTGGCGGATATTTTTACTAAATCTTTAGGGAAAGCTCAGTTTCAGTTTCTTATTTCCAAGATGGGCATGTGTGATCTCCATGCTCCGTCTTGAGGGAGGGTATTAGGAGAGTTATATATATGGGGTCGAGACTGTTGGATTGAGACCCATCTTCACAGTCTCCAGATTAAGACCCATCTTCACAGTCTACTATCAAAACTGTTATGGACAGTCCAATGCCTAAACTGTTATGGACAGTCCATTGTAAGGTCGAACTCTAGGGTCTAAAACTAGGGTTGTGTATCTTGTATAAGAGGCAGATTGAATGAATGAATGAAAGAGACACGAACTATTTTGATATATGTGTTTTACAAAATCTAACAGATATATTACAAGTTCAATCCAAGAAAGTGATTATCCTTCAAAAACCTACATACAGCACTGAAAACAGATGGTTGTAGAGCAAACGATTGTTACAGAGTGAACAATTTAAACCAACAGATATGACCCTCAACTAAAAGTTATCATTTATCAACCTCTTAGCCAGCAAAGGGTTAAAAAAGCTGACTAAGCAACACAGGATACTGTCACCACAAAATTGGGTTGCCGAGAAGTAGACTACAAAAGCATTATCATAGACATAATTTATGATCCTTGATAATTCATTGCAGGTCTCAGAACACTTTGGCTAAACCAAACAAAAATTCTTGGTAGTTATCATTTTTGATGTGTTGAGGTTAGGTAAAACGCCATTTTCCAGTACAGTAATAAATAGCAAATGTGAATATAAGCATAAAAAAGAAAGATCAGATAGAGAGAAACCTTGAATCAGGAAATGAGCCTTAAAACTCTGAAATAACAATAACTTAAACGACAAAAAAACTTACAAGAATCATATCACGATAATATTTTTTTTTTTGTTTTGATCAGAGATATCACGATAATGGTGCTCTCCCCCAATGAGAAACCAGAGAACCGATCCAAATTTTTTCTTCAGGGTCAATGCTTAGTTGAAGCGGGGTGCAATCTACAAATCCAAATCAATCGTACTCTTATTAATCCGTCGTTTATGCACACTCATGTACGGTAAACACATTGGCATGCCAAGTCACAAAATTAACATACAAAAAGAAAAAGGCTCAAGATTAAAGATAAACTAAGAAGCTCTTCGGAAGATCAACGGTGCCATGAAAGATCATTTCGAAAGAAATTTTACTGCAACTAGAGGTGAATATAGGCTGCATAAATATCAGCTCTAGCAAGAGAAACTGTATAACTTAAATTTTTAAGATAGATGTTGTCTTTGACATACATAGTATGGCTGGGGTCAACCCTCTTAACACATCACAGAAATGTGCAGGATAACACGCAATGTTGTGCCACTGGACAATGTTGTGGAAGGAGGACGAAACATATTCCTCCATCATGGCGCAGTAATAGGTAAGATGAAAACCAGATTCTGATTCACACAGAACGTAGAATAAAGAAGAGTTCCCTTGCAGAAAGACGACTATGAAAGAAGATTAATAAAAACTACCTATAAAAGAGTTTAATCAATAAGAAAGCCGCATGATAGAGACGTGACATATTAACAATTTAATAACTCAAAACAAATAAAGAAAAGATAGCTATCTGTGATCCTACATCACTCCACCTTCTAACTTAGAGGTAAGCATTAGAGATTAAAAGAGAAAAAAATATTTACTGGTGGATGGTTGTTTTTAGTCCACAACTCCTTATGGTTAACATAAAGATGCGGGAGATGAGATCAAACCTCCAAACATTGGTTCAAGTAAGATAAGCTACTTGCATAGTCACCATCTCTGTAATGTCCAACTGCGAGAAGATAAAGCATCTCTCTCTTTTGAACTGCGCTAAGTTCACCCAGTACACCCCTAAGACCGCCTACAAAAACAAATTACCAGTTTTAACTAGGTAGTGAGCACTAAAATCCAGCCGAGAGCGAGAAAACTATTTCAATTTGCTTGATTTAGCATACAAAGTACAGTTATTCAACATCGACAGAAAATGTTAGAACTGTTTATAACTGAAATTTTCTCATTTCACCTTCAAGCTTTTGTATTCCTTCCTTGATATTTCCTTTATCTGTTGAGTGCACAAGAGCCCGGCACAACTTCAGGATGCAACCATTAATAACATCCCTTGGAGTGTCCTCTGGGTAGTTCTTGAGATCTTCTTTATAATCCTGTAAATGCACTAAGAAAGGTTGGAATATATCAACTAATTACACATTTGCAATTGATAATTCAGACTCCTACAATAGATTAACATTTGCAATTGAAAGTCGAGGTGTGTCATCCGCTGTAAAATTCTAGAAAATTCTGGAACCTTCCTAAAGTAACGCTCGATTCATTCTCTCCGCTACTCCATTTTACTGTGGTGTACCCTTAACTGTGAAGTGCCTAACGATACCTTGTTCCTCACAAAACTTCTTTAGTGGGTCTTCGATATATTCACCGCCATTATTGGAACGTATCTTCTTAACCACACGACCAAGTTGTTTCTGTACCATGGTCTTCCACTTCTTAAACACCTCGGTGACTTCATTCTTATGCTTCATGGTGTAAAGCCAAACTCTCCTCGAAAAGTCATCGATGAAGGTCACAAACCACCTAGCACCTCCCTTAGAAACCATACGAGAGGGACCCCAAACATCCGAATGATGTAATCTAACATACCCTGTGTGTGATGTACATCGGTACCAAAACTGCTCCTACATTGCTTCCCAAAGATGCAATGCTCACATAAATAAAGCTTGCATGTCTTCTCACCTCCAAGCAAGCCTTTACTACTCAACACCGACATACCTTTCTCACTCATATGCCCAATACGCATATGTCATAAAAGTGTTCACTCCACCTGTTTCTCATCAATTGATTGAGAAACCATAGCTCCGCCATAAACTATATCTCCTTTTAGAAAATATAAATTACCATGTCTTTCACCAGTCATCTTCAAACTATCATTATAGGATACCTTCAAGAATCCATATTCAGCAATATACTTGTATCCAAGTGATTCAAGTACTCCTAACGAAATCAAACTCTTCCTCAAATCTTGAACATGTCTAACCTCTGAAAGTGGTGTGATAACACCATGCGAACGAACCTGTACCGTACCAACTCCAACTGTTTTGCAGGCATTAGAATTGCCCATCATAACAGTACCACCATTCACTTCTCTATAAGTAGTGAAACAATCCTTTGAAGGACACATAGGATACGAAGCACCGGAATCAAGCATCCAACTATCATTGAGATAACTCTTTGATGTAACGGTTAACACTTATTCATCAAAACCACACATTGGGTTTTCTAAAACTTCACTTCCTTTAGCAACTGAAGCAACAACATTCTTCGAATCTGATTTCTCACGTTTCTCATCTCTTTCCTTAAGCTTGAGACAATCAGCCCTAATATGACCAGTTTTCCGACAATAGTAACACTCAATATCGCTCTTTTTGGAATGATTCTTTGGCTTTGACTTCCTATTACCATTACCATTCTTTCCTCTATCAACAAACAAGCCCTCGACTTGTGCTTCATCGCTGAACTCTTGCTTCCTTAATGCCTTAGCTTGTAAAGCAGAGACCACATCATCGAAAAACAACTTCTCTTCATCATCATCGTCTTCATCGGTTTTCCCATTCAACAAATAGTCAAAGAAAGAATCATACGACGGAGGCAAAGAACATAATAGTATCATGTATTTGTCCGTATCAGAGATAGTGACATTGATATTGGACAAATCTGAACAGATCCTATTAAACTCATTAATATGATCAATCATAGACTTACCTGGAGACATCCTAAAGGCATGGAGTCTACGCTTCAGGTAAAGTTCTAAAGTCAAATCCTTTTATAAGTAAAGCTTCTCTAACTTCTCCCACAACGTCTTTGCAGAGGTTTCACTCGAAAATTTATGAGTGATCTCCCTTGACAAACATAAACGAATAGTTGAACACGCCTCCAAATCAAGGTCAGCCCACTTCTCATCAGTCCAATCCTTTGGTAACGTTGCTGGCTTCACCTTGATAACTTTGATTTGTTTCGTACTAACAAGAATATCTTTTACATTAGTTTTCCATGATGTGAAATTATTCTTCCCATTGAACTTGATAATATCAAATCCATGCACCTTCGAAAATCCACTTGATGTAGAACTAAACATCTTCACTTCTAACTATGATCCTCTCCACGCTCACCGCACCACTTGTTAGGATTAATGCCTTATGATTAACCTCACAAGACACTAAAAGTTCTTTGGATCAATGTAGAACTAAAGAAAATAGAAATAAGATGCACTAAACGAAACAAAGAAAGATACAAGATTTAACGTGGTTCGGAAAGATGCCTACGTCCACAGACGGCTACGATCAACTGTTATTATAACAAATTACATAGAATTAAACCACAACTATGAGCAGCAGGTTCTTGTTCACAAACACCAAACTAATTCTTTATGAACAAACGTTCTAAACCCTAAAATTCTCTAATTGTGAGAACTCCTCTAAATTCTGTGGTGTGTGTGTTTTCCCTAACACTTGTACACCTATTTATATAGGTTACAAACTTGTCTTCCAAGTATATGAGTTATACTAGGAAACCTAAACATAGATAAGAAAGGAAACCTTGAGTTTAACTAAAATATGAAACCTCTGACTATACCAAAATAAGAAAAAACCTAGATGATTCTAGAAAATTCTGGAACCTTCCTAAACATCGACAATTCTAACATATATGACTTTGATCAAGATTGAAAAAGCTATAATATATCTTTTTTAAAATTATAGGGAGTATATCAGTAGATTAAAGGAAGAGTTTTGTCCCGAAACATCTCCAAAATAGAAATCATATGCCCTTTAGGAGATGGTCTACTAGTTTATGTGTGGCATGAAAATGAGTCAGCAATGTGTTTTTCGGTATCAAGCCAAAAGTCAAACTAGTATATTGGGAACTTAATAGTCCTCGAAGTTTTCAGAGAATATGATTTGCTTATGAGACATACAAAATGTGATTTTATGTTCGTTGATGCTTCCAGAACTAACAGTTCCAATCTTGTAGGCAGCGAAGCCAACAGAGTTTTCGGGGGAACCTAGATGCTGGATAAGTTATGCAGACTCGTTAGTATATGCTGAAGCTCAGTCCGTGCTTTCAGCCAATAAGTGGTCTAACTTTCTCTAGTTGGAGAAAGTTATCTATGCTTGAGAGAATCTCTCTCTACTTCAGGCTATTAATGAAGTTCATTATGCATTGCACTGGACAAAATTTCTCATTATAAACAATTTATAAAATCAACATTTCCTCACTTGTATAATCCAAGATTATAAATGTGTGTATATAAATGGAAAATATGATAGGCAAGCGGGATGCATTAGCTAAGCTAGCTGGTAAATCTCATGTAAATATGAAAGGGAAAGGATCCAATAAGATTGTTATAATGACATAATTTTATAAATCTCTACCAAACCCTATCGGAAATGAATTTGAAGCTAAGATTCTGATGACATGTTCCTCTTATAAATATCTACATTCCTATCAAAAATGAAATTTTTCTGAAATACGAAACTTCACCATCCACAAATTTTAATTTTAATCTTTAATCTTCAACGGTTGATATTTAAAATGGTATATGATGGTCTTATACATCTTGGATTGCTCCCATTTTTGGTGGAGTGTAGAGGATTTTGAGAAGAACATGACATTAAAAAATTAGCATCAAATTCATTGTCGGTTGGGCTTGGTAGAAAAAAAGGTGCTAAAATGTTTTTTATTCAGAAGGGTATATTTTTTATTATTTTTCAATTATTTTGTGTAGATAAACATATTCGAACACCAAAAAATTCTTTTGTTTCCGATTATTCGTATTCAGTGGGTTTTTGGTGAACTGGACTTCTGATTATGCACAATCGGAGGCTAATGGTTTACTCAACCTACCGAATATATATATTCAGAAAGTTTGGTTTTACATTAACTACCGATTATAGAGTTTACTAACCTGTTACACTTTCTGTTGTTGTTTAGGGATATGCGAGGTAAAAAACATGAAGATGCAATTGTCTTAGCTAGTGCAAGGAAGAAAATGTGTATCAACCTGACAGCTAGTGCTAGGAGATCTAGGACTGCTAAAGCTGCTTCAAGTGATCTACATGGAACTCAACAAGAAAATCAAGAAGCTGTTCAACCTAGTGCCCCTCAGTCAAAACTGGTTCAAGAAGGTGTTCAACCAAGTGTCTCTCAATCACAACCAGCTCAAGAAGGTGTTCATCCAAGTGCCTCTCAATCACAACCAGATCAAGAAGGTGTTCAACCAAGTGGTCCAGCATCACAACCAGAAATTGAAATACAAGCACCCGAAGAAGTAGGACAACCTAGTGGTGCTCAAGAAGAAGGAGAAGCCGAAAATAAAAATCATCTTCGAAAGAAAGCGCAACACATTGTCGCAGATGAACTGAAGGTGAAGGATATTCCAGAAGGTATAATCCTTGGGCTGCCGGAGGATGGAGGAGAATTTTTATTTGGATACAAAAACTCTTGGGCCAAAGAAATATATGAAACCGAGGTAATTATCGTATACATTTTTATTAACCTATTATGTTTTTCTTCGTAATACTTTTAAGGGTTATAGTTTTAGGTTATTCTAATTTTATTTTTTAACTTGTCATGTGTTTAATAGTATCATTCCGATGCGGTTCTTTTACTCAAACCGACCGTCGCACCAACTAAAATGCTAGATTGGCCTTTGAAGGATGAATGTGAAAGGTTCAAGACCATTATTGCAAATTCATGGTTGGATGATGTTGCGGAGAACTCAATGTTGGAACACGACCGGGTAAGACAGACACCTTACATATGCCGTTTGGGGAGAAGACGATTACCCAGATGATATTGTGTAGATTCTTAAACTCCTTGTCCACGGCAAAGGTGTTAGGGATGAGTTCATAAAGCAGTTGGAATGGAGCAAACTTTATGCTCTAATTTAAAAGTGTTTGGGTTGGGATGAAGAAACACCAACAACTGAGTTCAATATATGCATGAAGTATAGAACTAGACAGTTCAACATTAGTACTCTGATGGATATGTTCAAGGGAACCAAGGAAAAAGAAGAGAAAGGAACCTTAACCGATGCGCAAGTCAACCACGCGACCACCGCATATCTCCTATGTGTATTGGGATGTGTCGTTTTCCCCAATACCGGTGGAAATCGGGCCGACGCCTACCTTTTACAACTTTTGGATCCTCTCAATAAAGTGCATGAATACTCTTGCGGCACGACATGCCATGGGTGGTTGATGGAAGAGTTGAGAAAGGCGCGAGGGTTAGAATTAGCCATCCTGTAAATTCCATTGGGATAGAAGGGCGCATTACTTGGTCAACCAAGGAAGCCAGCCAACCGAGGTTTTGAAAATGCTCCCAACTATATGGAATGGTACCGGGATGTTTCTCACATTCGTGTAATCCGTGATCTTAAACCAAAGCCAGCTTCGTACAAGGGTATCCTCAAATAGAAACCTGGGGGTTATGAAAGATTGGTACGTATTGTTTTCTTAGTTTAGTTTAATATTATGTGTCAAAATAGAGTAATAAACGTTTGATGGTATGCTATGTTTTAAAATAGATGAGCAGGTTCAAGAGTTTGTCCAAATGGTGCACTAATTGCATAAATTCGGAGAGCCTGTGCCACTTGAGAAGATAAAAAAGCACCAATAGTTGATTGATAACATTGGAAATGAAGATTATGCATCTCAGTTTGGGTAAAATGGAAAGCAACCTAATAAGATTGTGAAAAAAAGACCTTGGGCATCATCGAGCACTCGAGTCGATGAAACCAATGACGATGTTGGTCCACGTCGTAGAGGTGGTAAAGGTTGCAAAATCCAAGCAAAAAGGAACAAGTAAACTTTCGATGTTGTAAACTCTCAATGTTTTCGTTAACTTTATGGATTTATGTCGGATTACGTCGTTTTCAAAGTTTGTGTCGGATTATTAGTTGTTACGTTATGTTGTTATGTTTATGCATTTAACGATGACTCGCAAGCGAATCACATGAAGAGACATGAAACTGTTGAATTTTGGAACACAATCGGAAGCTAAGTTTATATATGAACCTTCTGATTCTGGGGATTTTGCATTTTTTGGTCAGAATCGGGAGCTTTATATATTATTAACCTACCGATTCTGGGGAATTTGCAAAATATTTCGTCAGAATCAGAAGATTTCTAATATACTTTTCTTCTGATTATTCTGTGTAAAGAAAACTTTGTTTTCTGTATCCAAACAACACCACAATCGGAAGGTAAATGTGCATCATGACTTTCTAATTATAATAATCGGTAGGTTTAATGTTTATTACCCTTCTGATTATTCTATGTGAGAAAACTTTGTTTCCTGGAACAAAACAATACCATAATCGGAAACAAAATCACTCATTTTTTTACTATTATGATAATCGGTAGTTATTGTTTATATTATTCCGCCGATTATTCTATGTGAAAAAACTTTGTTCCCTGGAACCAAGCAACAACATAATCGGAAAGAAAATCACTCCTTGGTTTACGATTGATATAATCAGTAGGTTTGGTGTATATTTTCCTACCGATTATTCTATGTGAAAAAGATCAGTTTCCTGGAACCAAACAACAACATAATCGGAAAGAAAATTGACTAATAATATACCCGAATATTAGAATTGGCAGCTTGTTTAACTATCTGATTACATGCATTACATAAAGTTGAAAAGACCTTAACGTCACAATCACGTTAAAAGCACCTAAATCCATACTCCTAATTGACCATAAAAGTATTTAAAAATATCATAACGTCCAGTGACCACATAAATTGTCCCTCTTGATTTTGTAACATCTTTCATGTTCAATTCGTTTCCCGTAGAGGTCCATATACCGACGATCAACAAGATTTCTCTGACATTACGAATGAGTAACAAGTTAGTACTAACTTATGTTAATATGAATCGGAGTTATAAAGATACTTACTCATTTTTCATATGTCCACCAATAAAAAGCGTCCCTAACAAATCGTTCCTCATCTTCAAGTTTGTCAATCTCCTTGTTGACCGCTTTCTTTCTCATCTTAATGTCATTGGATGATCTTTGAATACGATTACCATATAACGCCTCAAATACCATTAAAATACGGTTCCATAACTTCTCTTTGGATTCCCGTTTGTGGAGCTTGTGAACACGATCATGAGCAGTTACCACAAGCCACGCTCTATAAATAGCATAATCTTATTCTTCGGCAAAAGCAATATCCATGTTTTTGGTTTTCAAAATTAGAACTGAAGAGAGGAAAGAGTTTGGTGCAATTGGGGTGATAGAGATGAGTTTATTTATATATGTTTAGGGTCCAACGACTCTTTTTCTTTTTCCCAAAAACTCCAACGACCATTTTTGAAATTTGGTTTAAACTGCAACGGCTAATTTGACGAAGGTTGAATGTGGATAAATCAATAATCGGTAGGTATTTTAGTTGGAATATCTACCGATTATGGTAGCTTTCAAAATCTGAATTTGGGGCAACTTATAATTGTTAGGTTGTGAAACCTATTTGCCTTACGATTATGGCTTCATCAAAATCATGAACCACATGGTTATGCCTGACTCTGTACACTCAAAACCTATGGAATTTGGCAAGGGTTTGATTTGGGGCTTCTTATAATCGGTAGGTTGTTAAGTTGGATACCCTACCGATAATGATAGATTTCAAATTCCCTTGCATGAAGGATTTTAGAAAAAACTCATTTTGGGGCAACTTATAATCGGATGGTTTGGTAATATATTTAACTCCCGATTAATGTTGCATCCAAAACACGAACCAAGTGGTTATGGATGGTTGTGTACACTCAAAAACTATGAAATATGACAAAGGTTGGATCTGAGGCTCGTTATAATCGGTAGGTTTTTTAGTTGTATACCCTACCGATTATTGCAGATTTCAAAATTCATTACGTGAAGGATTTTAGAAAATACTCATTTTGGGGCAACTTATAATCGGTAGGGTTTGTAACCTATATGGCTTCCGATTATGGCTACCCCACAGCTCAATCCAAGTGGTTATGGATGGCTCTGCACCCCTCAAAACCTATGGAATTTGGCCAACGTCGAATATGGGGATCCTAATAATCAGAAGTTTTACAACTTGGATAAGCTACCAATTATAATAAGGATTATTGGCGGAAGTATCTACACAATAATCGGTAGGTAGTGTTTCAGTTGAACCTACCGATTCACCTCTAACCTGCCGATTATGGTGTAGGCTCCCGATTATTCAAGGGCATATTGGCCATTTCGATAAATCGAAGATAAGGGGTAGCTTAGATTTACGTTTGGATGACATTTTTTGTCTTTGAGTGTCGCCCCTAATTCTTTTGGGGTTGCCCCTAAAAATACCGGGTTTAATAATCTGGCTTGATTGGGATATACCCAAACTAATTGGGGTGTACCCAATAAGAAAAAATCAGGTCATTATGAAGTAAATCCAAGCCACCCCTTAACCTAGACTTTTCTGAATGGCTAAAATGCCCCCCATAATGATTAACTCTAATTTAATTAAAATGATTAGATTAGTAAATTAGTTAGATTAGTTAGTTGATTTAGTTATAAGTTGGGTTTTAGAAATCATTTAGAGAGAAAATTAGAATGAAGTAGTAGAGGAGGTTTTTTTTTTTTTTTTTTTTTTTTTTTGGGGGGGGGGGGGG
>NW_020635485.1:43375-94196 GCF_003573695.1 Papaver somniferum
GGGGTTAGGATTTCTTGAGAAATTTGTGATATGAGTGATTCAAATCCTGATTTTGAAGTGGGGGAGCCTTCTAACTTTCCTCCTACTAATGAGTACTTGTATGATGATCTACCAGCCCATGATCAAATGGATTACATGCATGACCCTCACTTTTATTTTCCTCAAACTCATGATGGGTATGAAAGTGATGAATGTATTGAGCCAAATGAAGAATCCAATGACCAAGAAGAAGAGAATGGAGATGCAAGTAATCAGGTAGACAACCTACGTGGTAAGATTGTGATTTTCTCATGCAAACGATCGATTTTTTTTTTCCACTTTTGCTTCCCCAGGTCGACACTTGTCGATCATGCCGGCTAAATACGCCAGCGTGGTTTTTTCTTGAACAACTTGCCGACTTTTCATGAGCATCATCCTGTCGGCAAGGTTGACAATTTTAACCATGCTGACCTCCATTTTTTGGGACACATGAGACGTTACTTGAAAATGCTTATGCCAGAATTTTCAAGTTTACAAACCTTGTCGGCTGTTGTCAGGTCGGCAATGTTAAATTTTGAATCCATGTCGGCGTTTTTATTGTCCGCAGGGTTTCATATGTAGACCCTGACGACGATTAGTTTTACAACACAGGAGTCATTACTTGAAATTACTTTAGCCGGCAGCCTATTTTTTTCGTACCTTGCCGACTTTAGTTTGGTCGGCACTGTTAAGTTTTGATTCCTTGTCGGATGTTTTGTTGTCGGAAGGGTGTTAGATGTCGACCTTGCCGACCCTGTGAATACATATCAACTAACTTTTGATGTTTTGTAGATTGTTGCATTGGTACTGATGGCGGATCATCCTCAAGCTCAGAAAATTAGGGGTCCCGATACTTCCGAACATTATGCTAATGATTTGGAATGGAAGGAAAAAGATGACGCGGTAAATTGGATTATTGAGAAAGCAAAAGAGAAGATTGCGTTCTAGTGAAAAACACCCAACAAAAAGATACGCGGTTTGAAATGGTATGCAAGTGTTATGGGTCGCCAGAAGAAAGTCACAAGAGAAAGGGTTATGTGTATGATAAGAAGACGACTAGGGTGTACAAGACGAAGTCAAAGAAGTGTGAATGCCCATTCAAGATTATTTTTGGGAGGAACAAAGACACCGACAACATGTGGAGAATGAGTAGAGTTGATGTTGGTTGGCATAACCATAAAGATCTGGAAACTCTTGTTGGGCATTGTGAAGTTGCCAAGTTGAAACCGCACGAGTTCGAACAAGTAAGAACAAATTGGAGAATTAAACCAAGCAAGCTCCTTCGTAAGTTCAAGAGGGACGACCCGCATAACCTCTCTTCATTGTCTACAATTTATGCGGCCAAGGCAATCATTAAAGGAATTGAATGGGATGGGAGAAAGGTGATGGAAGAATCACAATGTTTAATACACAAATAAAACTACACGGTGAGACACCATGAGTTATCGGAGGGGAAGGTGGATCGTATTTTTCTTGCGCATCCCGATATGATTCAATTGGCGCGTTGCTTTCACCAAGTTTTGTTCATGGATTGTACTTATAAGACGAATAGGTACAACTTTCTTTTGTTGAACATTGTTGGAAAAACCTCGGATAAGAAATCGTTCACAGTGGCATGGTGTTTTATGGATCGTGAGAAGGATGATAGTATATTTTGGCATTGGAAACTTTGAAGCTTCTCTACCACGAAGACGAAACTCCGGGGGTTATAGTCACCGACAATGAGCAATCAATAATGAACGCCGTGAGGATAGTCTTTCCCAATGCACAAAATTTCCTTTTCACTTGGCATATACAATGCAATCTTAGAAGAATTGTAGAAGTCATATCCAAAAACCGAAATCAAAGAAAAGAACTAAACGTGAAAAAGAGGAAGATGAACGTCTTAGCAAACTAACTAAAGAGGAGCGAGAGAAGGAGAAAGAGAAAGAAGACGAATAATGGAAAGAAGGTGAGATTAAGTTTGGGTTATTCATGAAAGCGTGGGATAAGGTGGTTTGGTCGATGAGTATGGGAAGATATGAGTTAAACTTGAAGGATTCCGAGGATGATTGGGGGACTAATTACCCCAAAGTAGTGGAATATTGCAAGAAACAATGGTTGAGGCCACACAAAGAGTATGCTTATACTTACGACTATAAACATTTCAAACTTGAATCCACAAGTATGGTAGAGCAAGCTCATGGGAGACTAAAAGGTCTACTTTTCACTAGTCAAAATGGGATTATGACGGTGCAACATGCTATCCATGAGTACACTAATAATGATATCGACAAGATAAAAAATCAATTCCAAGAAAGTAGCTTTCGGAAGTTGAAGGAGTTTAAGGAGGATGATTGGTTGCTTGTTGGTATACATAGAAACGTCTCGCATTGGGCTATACGTTTCATGAGGAAACATCTCGCATTGTATAAAAAGTATAAAAAGTATGAAGACCCGACCACTCCTTGTAAGTGTAGGATAATGAAGGTTATCGGACTTCCATGTCGCCATATGCTTGATAGGTATAAAACTCCCATTCCTCTTGATGATATCGATCCTTATTGGAAGCAATTATCTTTCAAACTGGCTCCAAGAGAAGATCCCGGTGAAGAGTTTGGTGACATGGAACTTGGAAGAATAATCATTGAAAAGTACCCCAAGTTGAATAGGTTGGACAAACAAACTATGAGGCACAAGTTGATGCCGATTGTTTACCCTTTTATGGAAGAACTTGAAGAACCGGAGGAACAAGATCCTAATGGTAGACCAACTACCAAAAATACGAGGGAGGAAGAAAGAGAACAAATCAAAGAGTTCTTGAGTACAAATTGCAATCAAGATCAATCCGAAAGAGAACAAATCAAAGAGTTTTTAAGTAGAAATAGCGATAAAGATCAATCCGAAAGGGAAAATATTAAAGAACATTTGAGTACAAAGTGCGATCCATCCGGACATGTTTATACCGAGGCGCAATACAAGGAGAAGCCCGCTAAAAATAAAAGAGGTCGTCCAAGGAAAGATTAAACTACACCAGCGGTCTCTAACTTGAATACAAATGACACTCTACCTCTTGAGAGTCAAGCAAGTGTGGAATTTGTTAGAAAGAAAATGGGCCGGCCAAAGAAGGATTTAACTACACCAACGGTCTCTAACTTGAAAACAAATGTAACTCTACCTCTTGAGAGTCAAGCAAGCCAAGGATATGTTGGGAAGGAAAGAAGTCGTCCAAAGAAGGTAGTACAACCGGTGTTGCAAAAGTATCGCAATCAACTCCCTCCAATTATTCAAGAGTTCGTGATTGGTACCGACGATGTTCCAAAAGATGGAAATTGTGGGTTTCACGTTGTTTCGCAACAATTGGGACACCTAAGTGGAGCGGTTGAGGAAAATCCCACCCAATGCCAATACATTAGAAAGAAGATGTCCGCTCGACTAGAAAACGACAAGGAGTTTCATATCTCAATGATGCTATAAGATTCCATGGAGGAGAAAGAATCAACTTTCAAAGGTTTGCTAACTAGTGTTAAAGGACCGAAGTGAAACGCACCGATCAAATGGGAGCATTAGTTGAGAATGTCGGAGTGTGGCCATCTATTGGCGGATACATGGAATTGTGTGGTACATTTTTTTAGTGAGGGACTATCTATAGCATTTACACCGAAACATGCGGTTTGCGTGGACCAACTCAAGCATAGAAGAATTTTCATGGCTTTGGTGGATAAAAATCATTTTATTAGTCTACAACTCAACATGGAATGTCAATTACCTCCTCTTTGTAGGTTTACTTTTTGGGAGAAGTTCACAAACAACAAGAGCAAGGAATGGATGAAATTTTATGAGGACAACATTGCCCTTTGGAATGTTTTAGATGAGTCTACGGAATGTCCCATAGATTTGACTAAAGGAGGTTCAATAGATTTGAATGAACTCCATCCAATAGATTTGAGTGATGAGTGATTATCATTAGGGAATAAGGAATCTTTTTATGTAGTATACAATGTAGTACTACACAAAAAATTCATACTTTTTGGAGTACTTTTGTAATCGCATGCGTGTTTTGTGTAATGTACTTTGGAGTGCTACAAATGAATGAAATGGATGTGTTTTTTTGGTGTATCTCATTTGGTCGGCACTGTATCTATTACAAGACCCTACCGGCGCTCCCAGGGTCGACATTATTTTATTTCGTCAGATTGCCGGCCTCAATGCATGACAATACAGGAAAAAGCTTCCAGATATAGACGGCAAGGTCTGGGCTTTGCCAGGATGCCGGCGTTTACCAGGCCAGCAAGGTTTATGAGAAGAACCATGCCGGCTCAGAACCCCCTCAAAAAAGTGGTTCTTGTATGTTATTTTCTATCCCGCCGACAAGGTATGGGTTTTGTCAGGATATCGACGCTTACTTGGCCGGCAATGTTTATGATGAGAACTATGCCGGCTACGAACTCCCTCAAAAAAGTGGTTCTTGGATGTTATTTTCTATCAAGCCGGCAAGGTGTATTATGACAACCATGTCGACTAAAAAACCGCCAGAAGCTTTCAATTTAGGATAATGCCGACTATTATGCCGCAGGCAAGCTTTTAATTTAGGACATTGTCGACTATACATCGATGACAAACCTTAATTAAAGCATACAAGCGTTAAAAACTTAACCCTAACACATTTTGGACATAGATAGTATCTTTTTCCGGTACACAATTTCTTAGCAGAGGTAATTAGATTCATCTTATCGTCGCAACATGGATCTGTGCATGGTAGAAGGTTGATTTCAGCAACTTCATCTTCATACGGAGCTAGACTCTCATCTATCCAATAGAAAAACCCACAACAAGTGCATTTTGAAGCATATGATTGATATACACCTCCTATTTCAACTTTCATGAGAAATAAGAATCCCTTACAACCTTCAATAGTGCATTTGCTTCCTTCAAAGGGACAATCGTTTGCAAAATGACCACTTAGTGTACAAAGACTACAAATATTTGGTGGTGAAACTTCCATTCTTTATACAAGGTTGAAGATGAAGTTGGGAATGCTTTTATAATAACAACACACCTAATATCTTGATTTTGAAATTTCTAGCCGTTGAGCATTCAATGGGTTGTACTTTGTACCTAAAAAGTACAACTAACATATACACCGGTAAGGTAGAGATTTAAAACCCTGCTGACCAACACACCCTGACAGCATTGTGGCTTACAAAGCCTGATATGGCCGGCAAGGTCGAGCTTACAAACCATACCGGCTCAGTAAAACATGAAAAATTGTCTAAAACTGCTTAAAAAAGATTAACTTCTAAAGCAACTAAAACTGAAAATTAACATAAGTTTAACAACTCTAAAACCACAAAATAACAATTCAAAACATAGTGTAATAGTTCAAACTACAATCTAAGTTTCTAAAGCAAGTAAAACATAATAAAGTTTAAGGATTTCAAAGATCCTTCTCATTGTTGTTATCTTCCTCCCCATCACTAGCTTTTTCACCGGCATCAGCTTTTGCTTTTCCATTCCCCTTCACTGGATCTATGCAGTCACCATCCTCATTGTAATAGGGGTTCACTCCAGAAAAGTCACATGCCCTGAAAAATGTTCTTGGATCAACCTCCTATTCTTCCTCCTCCTCTTCCTCCTCTTAATAGTTGAGGGGATTGCTAGGACTGTTCATAAACCTTAGAAATTCTTCAGGATCTTCCTTACCCATCAAACGTAACTTTCTAAACGGGCAATTTTCTTCAGTTTCATCTTTAGGATCTTCTAAATTGGGATAAATTGTGTCCAAAAATTCAAATAGCTCTTCTGCATTGTTAACAAGACAAGGTAGATCTTCTTTTTTTTCCTCTGGGAACCTAAACAATGCACAAATAAGAGATATGAAAACAAGCAACACTGTTGAACATACGATATTGGTCGGTATATTCATGATTTGAGTGATAACAATTTTCTTCTCCTTTCCACTTTACGTGTATGGGGAAATGGCGAAGAATTAAATATTGTTCTCCTTGTTTCTGAGGGAACAATAATCAATTCCTCACCACTTACCCATACACATAAAGCGGGAGAGAGATGAAAAGTGTTACACATTTTCATATGGTTTTGGTCATCCACTGGCCGGCAAGGTCGATAAACTAAACAGTGCCGACAACCATCACGTCGGCACGGTCTTATCCATCCACAATGCCGACAAATAAACAGTCGGAATGGTATTATTCATAAAAGTTTCCGACGTTTAGCTAAGGAAATTAATGTTTATGTGGCCCAAAGTCGGCATGGTACAAGTCCAAGACAATTCCGGCCATATGTAAGTCGGATGAGTTTGTTTATTATACTCTGTCGGCCCTGGTTATTGTCCAATAATCGCCATGGCTGTTATGAAAATCCGACAGGTTATTCATCCTGATACCATGCCGACTACCTAAAATAACCAATGGTTGGCATGTTGTTCAATTATCGACCTTGCCGGCCGAATACCCTGAAAATAATAATTTTCGATTTCTAACCTAATATAACAAGCATACAACACATTAAAATAACGGGTTTGGGTTTAGAAATCACTTACAGTCTTATTTTCGCTTGTAGAGGTTTCTTTTCAACATCTTCAAGGATTGGATTCTTGGATTTACTTGTTACAACTTTTTCCTTACCTTTTCCCTCTTATTTGGATCTTTTCATGTTACCTATTGAATCTCTCTTGCTACTGGATTGTTTAGAATCAACCATTTGTTGTAGAAATCAAAATTGAATTGTTTGGTTGATTTTAGATTTTTGGAATGAAAGAGAAGAGGAGAGGGATTAGAGGAAGATTAATCAGTTTTTAGTTTTTAAATTTAGGATTTAGTTTTAGATTAATTAATGCAGGAGCATTAAAGTAACTTTACCACGTTTTGGCCTCCCCTTAGCAAGGGCACATGTCCATTTAAATTTGGGTATACCCCAATCAAGCCAGGTTTAATAAATCGGGTTTGCTTTAAGGAAAAAATAGTCCTCCAGAATCCGGTCTAGTGGTCTTACACGGAGAGATACTTGAATGGTTTGTGTTGAATTTGAGATCAAACATCACAATGATAACAGATCATGTTTGGAATCTAATCTGATGCCCAGTCAGGCAGTCACCAGCACTACCCTATATTGGACGTACTATTATTGGCTAAAATGAATGGGACCCTATTCTATGATTCTTCAAGGTCCCACATACTTGCACCGCCCAGGTTAATCCAAATCGTTACCTAGTGGTACATACCAATGTAGTCAATATCGGCCGTATCGGCCGATATATCGGGATATTTCGGATATCGGCCCAGAACGATACGATAAGAAGGATATCGGGGATACGATATTCGCCCGATAATATCGGCCGTATCGGTTGAATATCGGCCGTTTCGGTCAAATATCGGCCGTATCGGTCTACATTTTTCTACATTTCCCGATATGAGACGGTATTGGTCGTTTTCTATAAAGTTTAAGGATAATTTTGGAGAAGAAAGTCTTTCAGGTGGTAGTAGAGGTGCATGTAGCTCTCGAAGCAAGTTACTAAAGTTACTCTTTTGTTTTTTTTGATAAAATTGATGTTATCTATTATATCTTATCCGAAAATGTGTGGAGAAAATGTTTAATATAAAATTATAGTCTCCTAAACTAGAATGTTCCTTGCAGGTAATCCTCTTGATGGTATAATCTCAGGCCTTAAGTCTTAATCTTGATAGTTAGTCCAATTCTTATTACGACGAGTCTCCTAGATAACCATGTTATGCATAATGATGCAAGTCAGCATAGTCTTATGCATTTTACGAGCACTTAGACCACGATAAGGCCCACAAATGATTGCGAACTTCCTCTTCAAATTCCAAAAGCTCGTTCCACATCCTTTCTCAGATTCATTTGTTTACTATTGAAATACGAGTATGAATGAGAAATTTCACCGGCAGGTGGCTGACGGTAACATTGAACTAAAGTTGACCATTTTGGATAAATTCCACCTACAATATAATAACCATGAGTGTAGTGGTTACCGTTGATAGCGAAATTTACCCGAGGATAAGTTCCATACTTTAAATCTTCAAACAAAGGCGATTTGTGTAAAAAAATTATATCGTTTTGAGATCACGGGAGACCAAAAAAAGTGTGCCACATCCAACAATCATAAGAAGCAGCAGCCTCAAGGATCACCGTTGGTTTTGCGTAGTGACCTTTATACTGACCGACCCAATAGGTGGGGCATCCGGTCCATACCCAATGCATGTAGTCAAGACTACCCAGCATCCCGGGAAATCCCATTTCCTTTGCTTTAATATTTCTCTAACATTTGCATCAGTTGGTTTTCGTAAATAGGTAGGACCAAAATGATTAATCATTGTTTCGCAAAACAACGCAAGATACTTGTATGCAGTTGTTTTGCCAATGTGAAGGTACTCATCATTAGAATCTGGAGGTCTGCCATATGCTAAAATCCTCAAAGACGAAGTAACTTTTTGTTCAGGGCTATGACCCCTAATATTCAGTGCATCATAATGACAATTAAATTGAGGTTCTACCTGACAAAGCTCACCAATAATCTTTAGCACCAAATGTCTGGGCATGCGGAATGGACCTTGGAAATTTTCATCTGAGAACACACATTCAGGAGGAAATTAATCATGCATCAGCTTATCCTTCCATTCATCCCGACCACGGTACATATACCTTCTTGTGAACACTTCTTTTGGCTCTAGATCTATAGGTATTTGCCCCGATGAATCTAGCTGCATCAAGGTGTTGGTTAGTTCTTTATCTTTATCTGACTCATCATCAATTTATTTCAAGGCCAAACGAATACTCGTTGTTGTTCTTCAAATCGATCCATACGAATACACACTTCTTCGTCAGAAGAATCCATATCCATTGAGTTAAAAAAAAAAAAATATATGATTAAGGTACAAAAGAGTGAGTAAAGATAGAGTTAATGAGAAAATGAGGTGTGATTAAATTTAATTGGATGGGGAGAATTTATAGATAAACGTAGGGGGAAATATCTGTTACTTCACTAAAATAAACGACTACCAGACCGGCTGGTTTTAAAAAGAGGTCTTCTCTCCACCGAACGGTATAGACTCGACCGCTTATGTTTTCTCCGATAGTGGCACGGCCGGTTTGCCACGCCAGCTAGCATGGCAAACGGAGGGTTTAGCCATTTGCCATAGGAACAAACATCTCTGTTAAATCAATATTTGAATCTTTGTTACCTAATAATAATCACAACTCCCACAAAGATATCCAAACAGAAATCAAAGATTTCTGTTTATGCTGTGCCTTATTAGCTTCAATTGATACACTTCAAAATATATCACCGTTACTTTCTTGGATACCCAAAGAACTTAGAGTTTTAGCAAAACAAGCATTGTCAGAACTCCCGGGAATTCAATTTTCAGAATTGGGAAATGAATTAGGGTTGAAGAAATTAGTGATGGAATTAATGACTGAAGTATTGCCTGAATTGAAAGGTGTTATGAAAGAGAGTTCTATAGATTATACTGATGATGGTGATGAATTCTCTGCTGCTTCAGCTAGAACTCCTGTTGCTTATGCCATTATTGCTGCTTATCAGTTTAGATGGTTTGTCACTCAGGTGAGTTTTTTTTTTGTTGTCAACTACGGTTCCTTGAGTGTTTACTATAACTGTACCAGTAGATGGGATCTTATGCACATAAGGATATAGGGCATGTGGGTCTTACGATCAACTGCGGTGATGTACTTTTCGAAGTAGCTTGCTAGCATTTCTCATGAATTTGATTGTATCAGGTTGAATATCCACATTTAGGACAGTTATGTTCTTTGGTGATACCTTGTGCATTAACAGCTCTAGATCATTGGTCGCCTGAAGTCAAAGTAAGCCTTCTTCACAATCTAGTTTGTTTAGTGAAATGAAATTTCGATGCATAGAAAGAACTAATAACCGTGTTTGTGTATCATCTGTTTCATTCCAGGGACAAGGTATGTTGAGTTTCATACATCTGGCGAAGAATGTGAATGCTGCTGAATTTGGTGTTTATGAGGATGTGATTCTTGATATTTGTTGTAAAAACATTGCTGCGACTGATGAATCATGGCATTACGTGGTTGAGATGTCGGTGCTTATGGTGACTTGTACTCAGCGAAAGAACCCTCGTAGCTCATGGTATGACTTGTTCTTGCAGACTAGAAACTTCTATTTCTCTAACACTGATGGTTTTGGTGGGACTTGTTTTGATAGGTTTGAGAGGATGATGAATGAAATGTTAAGTCATTTGGAGCGTCAACCAATGCATAAAGATCGTCGTAATTCATGGCTTGAACTCATTGAACCTGTTTTTAACAGCATGGGGATTGTCTTATTGGCACACTTTACACGCATTTTTCCACTTCTTTTTCAGTGGATGCATGCTGATGATGATAGAATAGTTATACTTGTAAGATCAAGTCACATTTCTTCATTAATATAACGTGTCCATAATTCTTGTTAGAAGATCACCATATTATTTAAGTGCTTGGGATAGTAACCATTTACTGTGATTTCGTAGGTGCTTGAAAGGGTTCAGACAATTATCAAGTTAACCTGGATCAGGAACACACCTTATAACGAAAGGTAGACTGAAGTTGCAGGTTATAATTGCACGTACCTATGCATGACCAATGTTTTGTAGGTTATAGTGATTCACTAATATTGCAGCGGCGGCTACTTTGTGCCTCCAATCTCTCTTTTAACCACTTCGGCTGTCAAAATACACATTCTATTTTCTCACAGACATGTCTGGTTCACCTCTAACTGATTATTGAATCTCATTAATGTTTTGCTTTCGCTTCAGATTGGTAGAAGAGCTTACTGTTACCCATAAAGAAGCAGCTCTTAGAAGATCTCGTGAAGAAATCCGAAACCAAGTTCTTCAGATTCTGGTCTTGCTTCATAAGTAAGTGATACTGCATAGAAGTTTTCTGCTTAGTTGATGTTTCTTTTGCAATTTGAACTAATGGATTTTCTTGTGCTGCCAAGATGCAAGGGCACACAGTTTGAAGCAGTCTGGGACAAGTACAGGGACGACCCAAACTTAAGAACTCTTTCATTATTTTTATGCAAAGAGACTGCGGCTGTGGTATAGAACTATATATATTAGACCTAGTACTTGCATTCTGTATGTATGATTCATGAAAACAACTTTGGGTTCTTACTGCCTAATATGGGAATTTACAGGTTGCTCACTGATGGGGATTGAAGGCTCTGAAGTTGTTACGCAAGAGCTTATAATCAGTGAAGAATTGCTTTGAAGGTATTGGTTACTCAATAGTTGGTGTAAATTTGTCATCCAGTTGCAATGTTTTCACCCATTGATGATTTTGAAGACCCTTAGACCGTATCCAGTGTTAGAGTTCATAGTTGCATTCAATTAGAACAGTTGTACCTGCATCCTAATTTCAAGTAACTTCTATAATTTAGATTAATAGAGAGATGATCCTTATGCTGTTAAGAGGAAATAGAAGGAAATCTAGCTAACTGACTATTGAATGCATTTGAGAATTCAAAACTATCATGTATATTTACATTATTTTTAAATCAAAGTATCTTTATGACCCTGTATGTCACCACATTGTTTATGCCACTCAAACAATAAAAGGAAATCAAAAGAAGCATCGTCATCCGCATCTCCCTCAAACCCATTGCTCACAAACAATTCACCAAAATTACGACCACTGGCTCTAGGGATACAACTTGCAGGCCATGGTATGTACTTGAATGAAGAAGAAAAAGAAAAAGAACAAATATTTGGGGAATCAACTCTGCTCACACGCCAAGTGCAGGCAAAAACCCTCAGAGGTTTACTAAAGCCTCTTTCAGGGAAGAACAGAATCAGTCTAGTTTTTTTATTTCTAATACCAATTCTCTGATTGCGCTGAAACACTTCATATCCAACTTCATGTACAATCTCTGCAGTGACCTGCATCCTATCATAGCATATCTGTCTATTTGATTTTCATATTTCTCATACAATGCGGGTACCGTGAGAACAAGAAAAAGACCTGCATGATAAACAACATAAGTTACATAACACTAATAAACCAATAGAATGACATGCAATTCTATAAGCATTGGTGATGTAAATTTTTTGTTCAGTTTTGAATTTAATAGATTGTATGTTTCATGAGCTAGTTGGTTGTGATATGGATATTGCGTGATTGAGACTAACAAAACTTACTGGTGTAGCCCAATGTAAGGAAATCTGTCCAACCACCAATGACCGAAAGCAGCAAGAGAGCTCCAGCCACTTTAAAAAACAGGTCCGAGTTCTTCCCTAGTGCAATATCCAAAGAAACAGAAGAAAATGCATTTACCGGACTTCGTATTATAGCTGCTGCTTCATTCATAACTTCTTCTGAAATATGTAATTCTGGTAATGGTGGAGGTGGTCTGTAATCGAGAACCATAACAAATTTAGTGAATAGGGTACAACAAAGATACCCCAGAAAATACAATCACTAAATGCAATACTCCGTTCACTTTGTTTTGATATCTTGTTATACCATTGTGGTAATTGTGCCCCAAATCATACTGAGCTTTTTAATGAAAGAAAATGGGCGAATTAGAAGCTTGCATTACCTGTTGAGAATGGAAGCAGATTTTGCCCAGACAAAGAAAATGACAACCAGTAGAAGGAGAACACTGGACACAAGCGATAATAGAGTATAACCAGATTTCTCGAACACTATCCAGACAGCAAATGTCACCAACAATAATCCAGAAGTTAAATTTGGCCGCCTCCACAGGATTATGTCTGCAACTGTATAAACAACATGAAACACATTAGATTTTTCCCTAAATTTCGATCCAGTTTCTTATGTAACTCTGATATAGTACCGGCAATAAGAAAATCAACGATGATCCTTTTTATGAATCATGATGAGATAAAGAATGGAATAAACTTACTGAATCCTCCACCTAGAAGCTCATGAATAGTCCTTTGTCTACCAAACAATCGATCCGACGAAGAATTCATTTTACAATCCGAACTGAAACTCTAATCTGATCGATTATATGATGTCGATTGAATAACAGATCATCAGAGAGTAAAGATTGTGAGCTGATTTTCCAGCTCTAGTTTCAGCGAAAGCAAAGAAATGTGAAAAGAGGAGAAAAGAAATAAAAAAAGAAAGAAGAAAAGGACTCTTCAACTTGTTGAAATTGTGGGGAGTTGGCTGTTTCAGTGTACAGCCTGAAAAGTGTCAAACCTACTCATTCACATCTCTTTTTCGTTTCTTTCCTCTTTGGTCCTATATTTTCCTTTTTACGTTTTACCCGATTTAAAACTTCTAGAAATTGATTTCACCGATTCGGTTCTGGTTCACCTGAATCAAAATGGCAAATGCCAAATGATTTTATTTTGTTTCACATCCTTATTAATAAACATTCACGAATCATATCAAATGAATCACTTTTGGACCGATTGGAATTGGAATTAGTATGTACCAATGTAGTTAATATCGGATATCGGTTCATCTCGGCCGGGACCGATACACTGGTACGATTTTATATCGGGGATATTATCGTTGAAATATCGGCGCAAATGGCCAGTCATATTGAGAACATAAATTTGTATAACATGTTAAGGGAAGATCTCAGAGCGAATCTGTGGGCTGAGTTTGGAAGAGATGGAGGTCGAATTGAGTAGTGTTGTTTCATTTGTTTTCGTTTTTTTATTATTGTTTCATTTGTCATTTATTTTTATTTTTAAAAATTGTTTAAGTTTCATTTGTTGTTCCATAATTTTGTTTTGTAACTGTTTCAAGTTTAAATTTTTTTAACGGTCATTAAAAGTAGCGGTCTAGACTTAATCGCTAACGGTCTAGACTCAACTGCTAGCATTCCTAATAAATCCTTCACTTCATCACTTCTCCACACATCACTTCTCTAATTTCTGGTTAAATCCGTTTCAAACTCACACATCACTTCTCCACACATCACTTCTCTAATTTCTGGTTAAATTATGTATGATCCTAGATTCACTGAAGATGAATATTTTTTCTTCGTAGAAACTATGTAATATACTACCGGAAGAGAAGTGAAGAACGACGGATGAACGGTTTACCCAGTATGAGTAATTTGGGTAAAATTCATGATGCCTTCTGCACAGAGACAAGTCATCCTCATAACTGGGATCGTGCTGCTTTGTTATTCCGATTCATGGATATAAAAAAAAACTTGTGGATTTTATAGCTATGAAAAGGATTGTCACTCGATACCATCTTAGAGGTAACACCAACGCTGAATTGGGAATACGAACTCGAGACGAGTGGCGAAAATGGAAACGAAAAGATTTCGAATACGAAGCGCATTACCAAATTCTTAAGGAGTTTTTAATAACTCGTATGGGATGTTAGGCTTAATAATATTTTCATGGATGTTGTCAAGTTTAAGTTTTAATGTAATGAAGAAAAAAAAGTAGAACAATTTGTAATGAAACATCCAGAACAATTTCATTCACTACAACCAAACTACTACATATTCATTAAAATTAAAGCTGATACATTAATTAATTAAGTGGCACTACTGTTAGAGTATAGCTCGGTCAACTTCGCATGCGTTGCTATATCAAGCATGTTAGTCAATGTTAGTGATCGAAACTTTAAATCTTGATTTCTAGCTTATTAGCTAAGTCTCGGACTAGGATAGGAAAAGTGTAGCTGAGCTCAAGGACTTCATGGCGATTCAACGACAACGATGAAGATCTACACAAGGAACCATGGAACTTCATCAACAAAAAGGTATGTGAAGACTTGAACTTATCTATCACTCAAAAGTCTATATATTATATATTCTACTTCTTATGAGACAAAAATCGTATGCTATATAGACTAGATCATACACACTTGATATTTCGAGCTGAGTATTCATTGTTTATCTTTTACTCGAAATCATGTGTTGGTAAAGCGTTTCGCTTTGATCAGGTTTATCTTCATCTAGTGACGAAATTCATGAAAAGTTTCAATCACTATTTGAGAATTGCTCTGAAGTGAATCGGTTTGTGAATAACAGCGACATAGCGTCCTCTGAGAATGTCTCTATGGTTGGAATGAGAGTTTAGATTACATAACCATGTATTCCTTGAACCGAAGTTTTTCAAACTTTGTTGATCAAGAGTAATCGGGAGAACTGTGGAATTGGCTTGCCAAGTCCGCGAACTGACGGAAGTTCTCGACCGAGAATTTCTGTTGGGATTTCCAAAACTCGTTTGTGTACTAAGTCAGCGAACTGGCGGAAGTTCTCGAACCGAGAATTTTTGCTGAGTTTGGAAAACTCAACCGATTAACTTAAATCTGTGAACTTGTGATCTTAAGTGGTTATGATCTAAAGATGTGCTCTGAACATGAAACATTAATTATTAATGAATGCTTTATGCAAATTGTGGCTATAATGTTCATGATCCGATTTTAATCGAATCGAATCATCTTTGTTTCAATTGTGTCTTGTGTAGTTACATAATATTTCATAGCAATTGAACAACTCTCTCACTAGTTCATTTGAGTCAATTGAACTAGTTATGGTGGAGAAGAACAAGGTTAATATGAAATGCTCATATGGTTGACCTTTTGGGTTATCATGTTGAACCAACATACACATACTCCTTTGGGCATGGTTTTCACGAACTAAGTAAACGTGTACCCAAGTGTGTTTGACAAGCTATGTCTTTCGATCTAACGGTTGAGAGATATTGGCTTGAACCTAAATCAGGTTTTCATCTAACAGTGAATATGGATTGCTTTGTAACGAAGGAAAAACCCTGATTTGAAGGCTATATAAAAGAGACATCTAGCTAGAGCAAAACTTAATCCCCACACGTATGTGTGATACTAGTGCGCTCGTTAGAGTCGATCTCCATTAACCTTTGATTTTCTTCTCTAAAATCAGGTTAATGACTTAAAGACTTCATTGGGATTGTGAAGCCAGACCGATACTACTTGTATCATAGTTGTGTGATATGATCTTGCATTTTTTATCGTACGAGTACAATCTTTGATTGGCTTGAGATCGTGAGAGTTCTCCGATAGGCAAAATAAAGAAGTCACAAACATCTTTGTCTCACTGTTTGTGATTCCTCGATAATCCGCTTGTGTAGTCATGAAGGATTATTGAGAGGTGATTGATTAATATAGGCTGTTCTTCGGGAATATAAGACCGGATTATCAATTGGTTCATGTTACCTTGATTTTATATCTAAAAAGACGGAATTAAACCTAGGGTTTATCCGTGGGAGACAGATTTATCCTTTTGATAGACTTTTCTGTGTGAGACAGATTCATTTATTATCAAGTTTGTGATTTTGGGTTGCAGCAACTGTTAGAGCATTGCTCGGTTGAAACCACCATACGTTGGTATGTCAAGTGTGGTTGTCATATTTTAGTGAATCAAAACTCATATTAAGAGTCGCTTGATTTTATAGTAGAGTTATACTTCGTATAGGTTAGCTTGAATGTGTTAGGAAGATGGAGTTTTATACTTTATTTTGGTCTTATCGAATTAAGCGGTTGTTCTTGGACAATCGGTTTAGCAAAGGAGCTATATTGTTTAGTTGTTTTTGGTTTTCTAAACTAAATGGGAAAAATTGTTTCGGACAATTGTTTCCTTGGTAAAACTTCAAAATAAAACTACTTGTAGTTTCGGTTTTGATGATGGTTATCATAACATGATGTGTGGAACCCTCGTGCCTAACTCTACAGGTTTGCAAGTCTATTTCTGAGATTTGTAAGATTCTTTTCGTGTTGTCCTGTGTTTATTCACTTCTTTGTCATTTTTGTGACAAAAAGGGAGAGAAATATATGGAGTAAACAGGTGATACTGGCATTGATATTTATATTGATTGGTATCACTAGGGGAAAGAACATTGGTGCTTGAATGTTATATCTAACGAAAGAGTGAAAGCACGGACTAAGGGGGAGTAACATGTCATACTGTGGTATAACAAAGCCGTGCGGATTGATTATCTACCTATCTTCCTTAGGGGGGAGTATTTTTCTTTTTTATTATGATGTCAACAACGACATTTTCAAGGATTGAATGTAAGCAGGTTTTTCCGTGATGTTGAATCAGGAGTCAAGCGGATGTAATTTGTTTATCCATATTGATGTAAGATTTTTGTGAGATTGTTAGAGCATTGCTCGATTGAACTCACCATGCGTTGGTATGTCAAGTGTGGTTGTCATATTTTAGTGAATCAAAACTCATATTAAGAGTCACTTGATTTTATACTAGAGTTATACTTCGTATAGGTTATCTTGAATGTGTTAGGATATGAGACATTACAAGTATTGCGAAGTCTTGAAGGTGTGAAGAAGCAAGGAGCTACAACAACGACGATCATCCTTCCACTTGAGGTCAGTGATATTTGACTTGAACTGTTTTATTCCCTATCGTATCTTTCAAGTCGTGCATATTGAAAACATAACTGCGAAGCATGTTTGAACTCTAGATAGACATAATATTAAGGAATACAATACGAGGTTTATTGCTTAACCATTAAAATTTGTAGATAAGACATCGTCATAATCATTTGAATGCTATTTTGATTATGTATGGGTATAAGGTGAGGATTTCATCCTAGGGAACAATGCTTGCATGTGTTCTAAGGAAGTAAGTTCATATACTTGTTTTGTGAACCGAAAAGGAAATGACCAGGAGTTATTGGTTTTGTTATTCATTGCATATCTTATGAACAATCAATATGTGTGATAGAGTAGAACCGCTCACAACTTGTTGTGTTCTTGGTAGAACTGTTCACAATGTCCTGACTTTTGTATTGGTAAAACTTTTATTAGTAAAACCAATCTTAAGTAATCACCTTGGTATGTATCGGTTATGCAGCTGCCAAAAGATGAGAGGGGAACCGATCCTTTTAAGGGGTGAAGCGAGCCGATCCTAATAAGGGGTGCAGTGCAAATAAGGGGAACCGATCCTTGTATGAGGTGCAATGCTTTTACAGTGAAAAGGGGAACCGATCCTGTGAAGCGGTGCAGTACATATAAGTTAGTTCTTGAAAGTCAGATGAACCAATTCTAAACTTGTTTGGAAGTGTGGAAAATCGGTTTCAAGATTGTAAGTGTGAAAGAGAACTTACAAAGAGAAGATGACGACAAACTTTGAACACGTGCTGAATGCGTATTTACTATAATTGTTCAAAGATATTTCTTAAAGGCTAAATGGAAGAGAATCCCAGAATCGAAACATATAAGTTAAGAATCTTTTAATTAAGGTTATTAATTTTATCTTGGACGGAAACTTATGGAATTGGAAATGTGCATTTACTAATTATATTTTCCAAGAGATGTCGATTATATTTTTGGACAGAGCATTTCCAGGAATTATGAAAACCGAATCTGTGCATTTATGAGTATCTTGAGAATATTTTCAGTTTTGGAAATTCCTTGGTGTCCAAACTTCCTTGTCTATAAATACCGAAGTTTGCCTTCACTAGCAAACTAATCCTTCGTAGCAATTTGACTTCCTCTTTTGTCATTGTTACTGGTGTAGCCGCCTATCGAAGAGGAGAGTAATCTAATTAGGTGAAATCTCTTACGGCCGCTCAATTTAAAGTCTTCTTTTGGATTGAGAAGCTCTAGCGCGACCCGTTGGTGGGAAACTAGATAATTGCGGTTTATCTTTGTTTTCGATTTGATTTGATTAACTAACGGAGGTTGAAATATATTTGGACCTAGTTTGTTTATGCTTGAGAATCTTCTCTTTTGATATAAGATTCACTCAAACTAGTACAGAGTTTCGACAGGGATCTTTAGACCGCTGTTAGATATGAAGTCGTTCTTGTGGTGATCCATTGTTAACAGACTACGTTCTGTGCGTGATTGATCACAAGAAGATTCAAGTGATTGTGTGCAGGTGTTTATTGAAGATCAAAGAAGATTTGAAGACGACGAAGATATTGAAGATCTGACTTGGGTTTATAATCTTTGGTGTGCACAATACTTGTTTGGGAAAAGAGGATCCAATTGATAATCGCTTTATCCTTGTGGTAGATTGGATTGATTGATTGTAGTAGATCGGCATCAACACGGTTCCTTTGTGGATTAAAGGTGTTTTTGGCTTAATCTTAACTGATTGCCTTCCGGGTGATTGAAACGTAAGATAGATCTAGACCTGACGAAGGAGTTTATGTTGAGATAAACGGAAGAGCCTTTGTTTGACTCATATCACTTGGTTGAAGAGAGTTGATACCAAACAGATTTCTTGTTCCTGTACTGTTTGGAATACGAACCAAAGGGATTGTTCCAAGTACGTGACTTATTTATAAGTTGGAGGCGTGGGAATACAGACGGAACTAGGTATACTATAGAGTTAGGTACTTGGTCTCAACTATACGAAGTAAGTGTCATTTTGTATTTCGGCTTAATCCTGAGAGTATTCAATTCTGGACAAGGTCCCGCGGTTTTTCTGCATTTGCGATTTCCTCGTTTACAAAATCTTGCTGTGTCATTTACTTTTATTTTCTGCATTATAATTGTTGTTATTATAATTAACGTAAATCACACAAACGTTAATATCCTATTACTTGATAAGTTGATCCCATTGTGTTTGGTTAAGTCCGAACCTTTTTATCAAGTAACACACTTTGTCGTTGTATTGTCTCGATCTCGTATCCATAGACGATCACACAGAGTGTGAACCGATTAGGTATATTGTATTTTAGCTTGAGGTATATTTGGGTACCCTCGCCTTTTCAGCAACTCTTAGTTGTGGGTGAGATCAGCTAAGGGAATCAAGTACGCAGTGTCCTGCTGGGATCAGGGGCGTAAGAGTACAACTGTACCTTGTATCAGTGGGAGATTGATAGGGGTTCAACTATACTCCAGTCTGAAGTTAGTTTGCAGTAGGCTAGTGTCTGTAGCGGCTTAATATAATGTGTATTCAATCTGGACTAGGTCCCGGGGTTTTTCTGCATTTGCGGTTTCCTCTTTTTTTTTTCTTTTTTTTTTTAAAGTTCAAAATACAACCCATAAAGAAGACTAAAAGAAAAAAGGAAAAGGAAAAGAGAAAAAGCTAAAATAGGAAAGAGCAAAATCAGGAAAATCTGTAGTAATGTTGTCCTGGCTGTTCAAGACTATGTGAATTACTAGGTCTTTCATTGAACTTGATTATTTGTCCTTTCTGCAATTGAGCTCCCTTCTTAGCATAATGATCAGCTGAGAAATTAATTTCTCTGTAGACATGTTTGAAGTTAATAGATTGAATTCTTGAAGTAATCCTTTGCCATCTAGCTAGAAGAAACCAGGGGATCTTGTCTTGCTGAAGAGCTTTAGCACATAATCTAGAATCAGTTTGCAGAATAAGCTGAAAATGAAAGTTCTCAATTGCCCATTCTAAGGCTCTAATACAAGCAATGAACTCTGCAACATAGTTGGTAGAAATCCCCAGACCTCCATATTCTGCAAAAATGAAAGCTCCAGTGTGATCTCTTGCTATAAATCCATACCCTGCAAAACCTGGGTTTCCCCTGCAGGCTCCATCACAGCAAAGTAATAGAACATTCTCATTTGGCTGAGTGAAGAAGATTTCAACAATTCTAATTCTTTTTATTTTTCTGAATTGGATGTTGAAGAATTGTAGAATAGACTTCTCAATATCAGTACCCCACATAATACCCTTCAGTCTAGCTTCATATTCATGAACTATCTTAGCAATTCTGAACTGAATCTTAGTTAGCGCTGGCTTCTCATCATCATAAAAAATAAAATTCCTTAAAAACCACAGTTCAACCATAGCAGTATAAGAACTGATACACCAAATTTCCTTTATCACAGGACTAGAAGATTTATGAAGTTTCAAAATATCCTCAAAAGAGTTTGGTTTGGGAAATAGGAAGATACCTGAAAGCAAATTCCACAGACTGGTGCTGAAAGAACATTGCCATAAAATATGTTCAATATTATCTTCTCCATTATGACAAATATAATACCTTGACGCAAAATAAAATCCTTTTTTCCTCAGGTTCTCTTCTGTAGCACAAACATTTCTTGCAATCTTCCACACATTTGCAGCTGTTGAAGGGAGAACTGCAGGATCCCATATTTTTTTATACCAATGTAGCTTAGGCTGATGAAGTCTGATTTTATTAATAGCTTCTGAAACAGAGAATTTCCCAGAATGACTGTTACAACAAATGAGTAAGTCTTCACCTGCTTTCATAACAGGAAGTTGATCAATGCTGAAGAATTGAAGGAAATCTTCATGAAAGCACCAATGATTATCAACAATTAAATTCTGAACTTTCATATGAGGATGCTAAACAATATAAGGATGATTAGGAAAGATTTTACATATTGGATCATCAAAAATCTATTTATCATTCCACAGAGAGACTTTTGCACCATTGCCAATTACCCATCTGGTATTCTCTAAAAAAATCTGGTATGACCCATTTAATGCCCTTCCACACAGAAGATTTCTTGTAGGAAGTAATCCAGTTCCCATTTTTGTCCATGTATTTAGCAAGAAAATTTTTTGCCCACTCAGCTTGACTGTTAAGGATATTCCACAAGAGTTTAATTAGAAGAGCTTTATTCACATCTTTTAGTTTCCTAATATCAAGGCCACCTTCATCTTTTGAAGTACAAACAAAGTCCCACTTCAGAGTTATACATTTTCTTTCTTCAGCATTACCAGTCCATAAATAATTCCTAATGATTTTTTCACAAGCCTCTAAAACTTTTCTAGGCCATTTGTATATGGAAAGGTTGTAAATTGGTTTGCTACTCAAAACATGCTTAACCAAAGTGAGTCTAGCTTGAAAATTTAAGATTTTGCCACTCCAAGAAGCTAATCTGAGATGCATATAGTCAACTAAGTGCCAGATATGAATAGATTTCATGTTACCTTGTGCAAGAAAGACTCCCAAGTATTTGTCAGGGAAGGAAGAAAGATCCATTTGGAAAAAATCAGCAATTTGTCTCTTTCTAACATCTGAAGTACCATCTACAAAGCATTTGTTTTTTGTAGCATTCATAACTTGACCAGAAGCAGCTTGATATTCCATAAGAAGAGATTTTAAGTTTTCTATGATTTTCTTTCCTCCATTACAAAAAAGTAAAATGTCATCAATAAACATTAGATGGGTAGGATGAATGCCATTTCTTATCACCATTGGTTGAATTTTTCTTTCCAAAACAAGTTGTTGGATTTTCCTGCTAAAGACATCTTGATCAATAATGAAAAGAATGGGAGAGACTGGATCCCCTTGTTTAAGACCTATGCCAACCCCAAAGAAACCTATAGGACCTTCATTGAGCATAATGGATAATTTAGAAGAATGAAGAAGGACCATGATCCAATTACAGAATTTAGCTGAGAAACCAAATTTCTTTAAAGCTTTATATAGGAATTCCCAGCTCATAGTATCATATGCCTGTGATATATCAAGTTTTAGACCAACATTTCCCCCTCTTCTAGAAGTTGACATCTCATTAACTAGCTCAGAAGCTAATAGAATTTGCTCATGAATGTTTCTACTTTTTACAAAGGCATATTGCTGTTGTGAAATAAGAACTGGTAAAAATCTATTGAGTCTTTCAGTAATTATTTTGGTGATAATTTTAAAACAGAAATTACTAAGGCCAATAGGTCTAAAGCTTCTAGCATTCTTAGCTCCTTTAACTTTAGGAATTAAGACAAGAAAGTTGGAATTCATACCACTAGGAATAGTGTTGCTTCTCCAGCAAATTGAATGGCATCCACTAAGTTGTCTTTATTGATTTCCCAAGTTGCTCTGTAAAAAGCTCCAGTGAAACCATCTGGGCCTGGTGCACTATCAACATTCAGATTAAAAACAACTCTCTTAATTTCCTCTTCATTTGGACAATCTTCCAAAAAAGCATTGTCATCTTCAGAAATAATATTAGAAACAACATCAAAAATAGAGTCATTTATCTGAACTAGTTGATGTTCAAATTTCTTCTTGAAGTAATCAATAAGCACATCAGAGATCCCCTGTTGAGTAGTAATAATATCACCTGAATCATTTTCCAATTCTGAGATGGAATTTTGAGATTGTCTCATTTTAATTGAAGTATGGAAGAAATTGGAGTTCGCATCTCCATCTTTAATCCAATTCATTCTAGCCTTATTTCTTAAGAAAGTGTTGAGGTTATTAGCAGCAATTTCATAATTACCTCTGGCAGTAACCAAATTATTCAGCAAGGAAATATTGGTTGGATCAGCATCTGAAATAATAGTTTCTTCCATCACCTTATCTTCAGCATTTTTAAGATTGTCATGGACATTCCCAAAAACTTCCCAGTTCCAATCTTTGAGAATCTTCTTTAGTCTTTTTAATTTGTTCATATAGATAAAAATGGGATTACCAGAAATGTCTTCACTCCAAGAGTCAATAACAACTTGTAAGAAGGAAGGATGACTCAGCCACATTTGTTGAAACCTGAAAGGAGTATTTAAAGCTCTACTAATAGTAGTATCAGCCACATGGTCAGATATCCCCCTTGCAGCTACATGATAATTCCAACCACTAAAAGTATCAAGCCATTTCAGATTAAATAAGGCTTTGTCCAAATTACATAAGAATCTTTTGTTCCCAACTCTGCCATTACATGATGGACGCATTTATGTGTCTAATATAGCCCAATTGTATATATTATTAGTACCCATTTTTGTACTTATTATGTTGTTTTATTTATTTGTAGGAGTTTTTGAAAAAATAAAGTTTTGTGGCCAAATTTGCTAAAAATGCGGCGTTCCAAGCTCCGTTGATAGCGTACCGGAAGTATCCCGGAGGTGTACCGGAAGTACCCTGGAAATGTCCCGGAGGAACCCCGAGAAAAGTGCGGAAAATATCCCGGAAGAATTGCTAAAGGAATCCCTTGGTTGGATAAAGGCAACCCCACTTTCTATTTGCACCCCTGAACTGGATAGGGGAAGGTCTTCAACAAAATTCGAATTCTTTTTTTTGGCGGGAAATTTTTCTTCTTCCCTGGCAGAATTTCGTTCGAGATTTTGATGGATCTGTTGGGAGATTAAAGAGCTGAAACTTAATGGGTATATGTGATATGAGTATAAGAAGATATTATGGTGGTTGGGATCGATCAACTTTGGCCAGAAAATCAATTCCCGATCAAAACAGGAGAGAAGAATATCGGTTTCATTTTTGGAAAGAAAATCACGTAAAAGATGCTGCATGGTTGTGGAGTTAAGACCAGATACTTTCCTAGGTTTCGTATCAATCAGTTTCTGAATATTTTCAAGGAAATTAACGTACACAGAGAAAGAAATAAGAAATTATTCTCAAAAATAATTTTCTTCACTGTGAAGATTTTTGAGGAGTTATGGCGAGATTAAATGATACTTAGGAGTATAAATAGGTTACTATTATCACAAAGAATGGGTGTCGAGAGTTTGGGGTCGAGAGGAGAGCTCAGGAGGCGTGAATCAAGAGTTTTCATAACTCTGTTGCTGCTACTCCTGCTGCTCGTGAAGAACAGGGAAACGTCGACGGTTTATTCATCCGTCGTAACAGTTTCTTCAACTGGTTGTAACAGTTTCTTCAACTGGATTCCAACATTTATCGTCATTGTAACAGTTTCTTCATCCTCTTTTGCAACATTTATCTTTAGATTTGTAACGGTTATCTTCAGCATAACATTTGAGACTTGAAACAGTCGGTCTGTAACGCAAATGCGCTGTTGCAGATTTCCTGTTTCATTGTTTTCTCTTCTTGTAAATGCCAATTGAGCTTAATAAAATATTTTGAGAGGTATTTCACCATGATAAGCTAAACCCAACATTGGGACAACGGAGGAGGCGATTTTCGTCATTCTGGTAAATTTAATTTATTCTTTTTATGACTTTTGCATTGATTTAAATTTGAAAAATGATTTTGATTAATTAGTTATCATTTTATTTGATGCGGCATGCTTGCTTAATTGTTTGATGTCCCATGATTACGATTTATAACTAATATTCTGAGAATCTATATTGGCAAAATAAGAGTCCGTACATTTTATGTTTTGAGCGATAATTGTTAAGGATAAAGAAAATGTACCATATGCATGAGAATTGGCCAAGACCTTAGTCCCAGTAACTCTCCACCATATTGTCAATATTTGTATATATATTTATTTTCAAAAAAAATTATCCTTCACAAGTCCGAGAGTTTGAACCTCATTACTACAACCACAAAAAATATTTAATCATTACACCAAGAAAATTCTAAGCCACTTTTAGGAGCTTGAATTAGGACACAAGAGTCAACACAATCCTTAAAATCACTCATTGCAGCATTACGAGGACTTCTACCTCCCTTTTTTTCATCAGCATTTAGGACAGTGTTAAAGTCACCTATAAGAAGCCAAGGTTTATCAAGTAAACTTATTTCATATAAATCCTGCCATAAGATTCTTCTATTCACTGTATAAGAATTAGCATGAATACCTGTAACAAGAACACCACCAACCTCCACAGTAACACTTTGACTAGAAATTTTAACCACATTAGGAACTTGAATTGAGCAATTCCAAAACAACCAAATATTTCCTTTATTACCATCTGTTGAATTATGAATTATTTTATGATGCATACCAGGAAACTTTATTCTGGATTTTTAAGATTTAATTTTAGGTTCCACCACCCAAACTAGAGTAGGATTATTGGTCTTGACTAAAGAATGTAATTTATCCCTGGCCTTTTGTCTCTTAAGGCCCCTAAGATTCCAAAAAAACAACTTTCATTTGAAAGGTTGCTGAGGAGGAGGAGGTGAACTCCCTTTGTCAACCAAAAGCTTTATACTCTCTTTGCTAGCTTTTCTAGTAACCACTGCTGATTTTTAGGAGGTTTTTTCTTCCCAGCTAACTTATCATTTTCACTAGATTCAGGAACCTGAGTAATGACCTTTTCTTTTTGTAAAATAGTAACTGGTTGAGAAATAGATCCAAATTCTAACAATAGAGACATTGAGTACAATTTAGACAAAAAAATGTGTCTATCAGCCACTAGGACTGACATCTCCTTCAGTGTTGGTTGTTGTGCAAGGTTTCAGGCGGATCAAAGGGAGTCACATCTTGATGCTGCAAAAAGAATCGTACGTATAAATCACACTCCCGGGTATGGTCTTTCATACACTTTTGATACTAACACAGAACTGTATGCTTATTCTGATGCTGATTGGGCAGGGTATGTGGAAGACAGAAAAAGTACATCAGGGGGTTTCTACTATGTAGGACTGAATCTTGTTGCATGGCATAGCAAGAAACAGAATTCTCAATCCCTGTCTACATATGAAGCAGAATACATTGCTGCAGGGTCCTGCTGTACTTAACTTATGTGGATGAAACAGATGCTTGCCAATTATGGAGTTGATACTGGAATAATGAGAATCTTTTGTGATAACTCCAGTGCGATTTGAATTACTGAGAATCCTGTTGAGCACTCAAGAACAAAGCACATTGACATAAGATACCATTTTATTCGTGATCTTTATAAAAACTGTATCATTGGTACGAAATTTGTGCCTTCCGAACAACAATTGGCTGATATTCTCACCAAACCCTTAGACACTGCAACATTTCAAAACTTGCGGCAGGCTATTGGGGTTGTTCTAGTTCATTAGATTGTGTTTATGACTCTTTCCCCTTGCTTATTCTTTTCTTTTGGGCAATCGAGTCTAAACTCCAGTAGTACTCTCCGGTTCGGTTTTTAGAGTTTTCTTGTTTATTTTTGATTCATTGGTAGTTTGTCAAAATCCTTCTTTTATTTTGAAGGTCACTTATATTTTTCTCTTTTGAGAATGACATATTATGGGGGAGAGTTCTTTTGAACTTGTGCTTAATGATAATATCTTGCAGGGAGTGCGGCTGTGGAATTTTTTAGGGGTTATCTTGTATCTTAAAACTCATTGATGAATGTTGTTAGCTTCGGCTATAAGATTGCATCTAAATTTAAGATGATGTGTATCTTTTCTTTTGGTTATGCATTGTCTCTTGTGGGAATGTATTATGAACCCGCTCTTTACCTTTGCCAATTTTATTGAAAAAAAGGGGGGGAAATATTGTAGCTCACACTACATAATACATATGGTTTTCGGATCATTGTGTAAGGCGGAGTGATTTCCATGACCGAGATAGGTATCGACTAAGGGGGAGTGATACATATCACCATAGTACTATTGTTAAAGTCGTGATGCAATTGGACTTTGATATTCATAGTAGTACTATGACACTATTAATAATGATTGAGACTCTCGATTTCTCTCGTTATTGTGCTACGAATCTTCAACAATGATGATGCTGAACTTACAACCTTTGGAATCATTGGAGTACTTGGAAAAGACGTAAATTTCAAGTAATGTTGAAGATTATACTATGGAATAGGAGCCACTAAAGATTATCTTTTTTGTATTCCATATGTATTAATAGTTTTGTCACTAAAATTGACAAAGGGGGAGATTGTTAGAGCATAGCTCGGTCATGCGTTGCTATATCAAGCATGTTTGTCAATGTTAGTGATCAAAACTAAATATTTTTGATATCTAGCCTACTAGAAAGTCTCGGACTAGGATAGGAAAAGTGCAGCTGAGCTCAAGGACTTCATGGCGATTCAACGAAAACGACAAAAATCTACACCAAAGAACCGTGGAACTTCATCAACAAAAAGGTATGTGAAGACTTGAACTTATCTGTCACTCATAAGTCTATCTACTCTATCTCCTACTTCTTATGAGACAAAGTCGTATGCTTTATAGACTAGATCAAGCACACTACTATTTCGAGCTGAGTATTCAATGCTTATCTTTTTCTCGGAATATGTGTGTTGGTAAAGCTTTTCTCTTTATCCATGTTTATCTTCATCTTTCAATCACTAAGTTGAGAATTGCTCCGACGTGAAGAAAATCTGTGAATAACGGTTGGGATAGAGTTCTAAGAGAAAGTCTCAATGATTGGAATGAGAGTAGATTACATAACCCTTGATCCGAAGTTCTTTGAACTTTGTTGAGCAAGTATGTTCGGTAGGATTGTGGAATTGGATTGCCAAGTCCGAGAACTGCCGGAAGTTCTCAAACCCGAGAATTTCTTCTGGGATTTTCGAAACTCGTTTGTGTGACGCAAGTCCGCGAACTCAGTCCGCAGACCTAGTCTGCGAACTGGCGTAAGTTCTCGACCGAGAATTTCTACTGAGTTTTGGAAAACTCAAAACCGAATGCTTAAGTCCGCGAACTTGTTTGTGAACTTGAGTGGTTGTAATCTAAGATGATTTGCTCTGAACATAGATATTAAATTACTAAGGAATGTTTTATGCAAACCGTGGCTATAATGTTCATTGAGTCGATTCTAATCGAATCGATATCATCTAGAGTTCGATTGTGTCTTGTGTAGTTACGCAAGATATCATAGCAATTTAATGTATCTCTAACTAGTTTGTTTGAGTCAAGTGGACTAGTTATGATGAATGGGGAACATGGTTAATATGTGAATCTCATGTGGTTGCCTTTTGGTTGTTATGTTGAACCAACATGTATGTGAATGTTTGGGCCGGTTTTCACAAACCTGGAAAACGTACACGAGTGTGTTTGACAAGCTTTGTCTTTCGATCTAACTGTTGAGAGATATTGGCTTGGATCCAAATCAGTGGTTAATATTCATTGCTTAATTTTTAAGTAAAAACCCTGGTTTGAAAGGCTATAAATAGGGGACGTCTAGGTTGAGGAAAACTAATCCTCACACACCTTTCTTGTGTGATACTAGTTTTCTTCAAAGATAGAGTCGATCTCCATTAATCCTTGAGTTTCTTCTTCAAACTCGGATTAACGATTAAAGGATTGTGAAGCCAGACCGATACTACTTTTATCGTAGTTGGGTGATCTGATCTTACGTTTCTATTGTTAAGAGTACAATTGTTTCTGATTGGCTCGAGAACTTGTTTCTCCGATAGGTAAGATAAAGTATTCACAAACATCTTCGTCTCACTGTTCGTGAATCCTCAGTATTCTTCTTGTGTATTCAGGAATCGAGTATTGAGAGGTGATTGATTTATCTAGGTTGTTCTTCAGGAATATAAGACCGGATTTATCAATTGGTTCCTTGAATATACCTTGATAGAATTATCAAAAAACGGAACAAAAGTTAGGGTTTATCTGTGGGAGAAAGATTTATCCTTTGGTAGACTTGTCTGTATGAGACATATTCGTTTATTGTCAAAGCCTGCGATTTTGGGTCGTAGCAACTCTTTGTTGTGGGTCAGATCAGCAAAGGGAATCAAGTGCGCAGTATCCTGCTGGGATCAGAGGCGTAGGGGTGCAGCTGTACATTGTATCAGTGGGAGACTGGTAGGGGCTCAACTATAGATCAGTTCGAAGTTAGTTTGGAGTAGGCTAGTGTCTATAGCAGCTTAATACAGTGTGTATCTAATCTGGACGAGGTCCCGGGGTTTTTCTGCATTTGCGGTTTCCTCGTTAACAAAATTTCTGGTGTCTGTGTTATTTCTTTTCCACATTATATTTGTTATATAATTGAAATAATACAGGTTGTGCGTTGTTAATCAATTGGAGATCCAATCTTGTGATTGTTGGTTTCATTGATTAACACTTGGACATTGGTCTTTGGTACCGTCCAAGTTATTTCTCTTGATTTGACTCGCAGATTGTATTTGTTGAGTATCAATCAGATTGAGATATTGAGATATCAACTTGTTGATTAACTTTTAATTGATTGAGTCTTGTTGATTCTCTTAAAAGTTTATCCAAGTTTGTCCATACAGATTGCTAAGCGAAATATTGGGTGGTGTTGTTAGACCCCCGCTTTTTCAGGAAGCAATTGAATCAACATAAGACGTTATAAGCACCGTAATTGCACCGTAATTTTGTAAACCTAAACCAGTGATAAACTACCACAGAAAAATACCAAAGGTTTTTTCTTAATTGGAACCAATTGAATTACCAACACATCAATTGTACCGCACATTTGTAAGTCTAAACCATCGATACCAAACAAACGAAAGACAACAATGGTTTTCCTTAACTGGAACCAATTGAATCATCACACACATAAATTGTACCACAATTTCGTAAGACTAAACGATTGATACCACACAATAAAGCAAGATAACAATAGTTTTTCTTAAAAGGAATCAATTGAAACACACATACACACACACATCATGGAATAACAAATCAATTGCACCTAAATTTCGTTAAGCAAAAGCAATACATATATAAAATATAAACTCAGGCTTTTCTTAAACAAGAAAACAATTAACTAACAACATTGTTACCTCAATTTCGCATCCATTCCTCCAATATGATAGCATCTTCGTCCAGGGAGGATTGATAGCAAAATATCTCCTCTCGTTGTCATCCTTATGCGCAAACAAAAATAATAACAACATACCTCAACCTTTACCAGAGAAAAGTTGAAAACCGTCGAAACACATATGCTTTTATGCTAAACCAAAACCGATTCAACATATTGTGACTTTTTCACATACTGTTTCTATCAGAACCCCTCATAATCCTTTGATAAAGCCTACCTACTTGGGTTGGAATTTAATCCTTCTAAATCAAAAAGTCACACAAACCATGAGGGTTCATACATATGAGATCGAACACTAAGGAAATAAAACAGAAAACATACATCTCTTAATCATACATAGCAATAAGATAAAAGCAATTAAGCACAGGCTATGTAAACCAAAAACTATCACAAGAAAATTACTCAAAACAAATAATTTTATTCATAACCAAAATATAGACTTTATTACACTAAATCAAAACTAATGTTTATCTTTCTCGAAGAGATTTAATCTTCACTTATTTCTTGAGAAGAGCATTCATTTGGACCAAGTGCTTTTTGTCGCTCTTCCTAAATCTTTGATTCTTGATCCCAAAACTCTAATTCAAACTTTTGAATACATTTAAGAGTTTCTATGTCTTTACGAGTAATAAAGCTCACTTGTCTCTGGAAACAGTCAAGTTGTTTACCAATGCTTTCAACCTGGGTAAGAAGCATTCTCTCGAAAGAATTAGATTGAATTTTTGCAATGCCATCATGACCCTGACGGGTACGCATCCCAGTCATTTGACTTATAGTCTTATTAGTCACAGCATTCATGCTTACTCTATCTTCAAAATCCTATCCTCCGACTGATTCACGGATTTTAGTAATGATACATGGAAATCCGAGATTCCTTTTGATACCAGAAGATGAGATATAATCTGATATCTTGATCATTTGACTGACAATGATGCCACAAAGATTTTGAGTATCCTATTTTAGCAGAAAGTGGATGAATTCTGCAAATGTCTTATCCCAGATATACTTATCTCTTGTACTTGCGAAAATGGTAGCAACTGCAAGTTTACCAAAAATTCTAAGATGAAGAGGAACATCCTTTGTTGGTAGTCTGTCATTTTCCCATGTAACCTTCTTTTCAGTAAGACATGTTGAAATGATATCGTGATCAATTTCAACTCCGGTAATCATGTGATTTCTTTCCTTACAGCACTTAATAGCATTAGAAATGCTTCTTCGATCTATATAACAGATTTCATGACCAACAAGTGTCACAAAGCTGAGTTTTTTGTGATCAGTATTATGAATATTGGCATAAAAAACTCTTACCATGTCAGGTGAAAGTTTTTCGAGATTGAAAAGATTTTCCCAACTTCTGTCTTGAACAAAATTCACATAGTCCATATTTCAGACATCAGGATCAAACACTTTTGGTCCTTTTCAGTTGTGAAATCCATTCTTTTGATTGTTTCATACTTCCTAAAGCAGGAATTTTCAATAAAACTGGTGAGTTCATGCTTACTATTAACACTGTTAGGAAATCGGAGTTCATCCATGTCATTAACCCTGAACCGTTTGTTACCGGACTTGGTCGTAGTTTTTCCTCTTCTCATATTTGCGAAAATACAAGAAACCCTAGTTACGGTTTTGTTCAATCTTCCCCAATATATTTGAATACATAGCAAGAGATTATCTTTTATAGGAAGACTTGATGACAAAAACCGGAAATAACTAGTTTTAGGCAAAACACCTAAAATTGGAAACCGTAGCTTGTTAGGAAACAATTCTGATTTTGTCGCTAGGTCCTTCTTTTTGAAAACCGATTTTCTGTGGACTGGATCTTTATTCTTGGTTGATTCCATATTTTTGTCCAATAACTTGTGTACTCTTTTATTACCATAGGATAATATTACTTGAGATTTATTCAAGAATTTTGTAGAGTATACAGAGATAGAATTGAACAAAGTATGATATTCGTTGAGACTATCATTAGAATCAATAAACATGTATTTCAAAAGATCACTTGCTTCGTTAAAACAGTTGTGAGGATTATGAAGCAATCCATTGTTAATAAAGTTATTAACCGAAAATATATTCCTAGAAGGAACACAGAAATTCCAAAATCGCATCCTAGATTGCGAAACATTAGCAGAGTTAAATCTGAAAATGTACATGCATATACTTTGGTAGGCTGACCAAATTATATTTAAGATTCCAAATTTAATCGAAATACAATAGCCATGATCCATACAAATCATAAGAGGAATCTTATCCATTTTCAAGATATAACCTGTTACACAGGACATAATATCATAGTAGCATAACAGTATGATATACAATCCTATGTTTACCAAAGGTACATGTAAGTCACTCAAGACATACATAACTATCATTCCCAACATCTTTAGGAATAGAAATATTAAATACTCCACAAGTGATCTTCACCAAGAACTTGTGAAGAAATCAAATCCTGCAACTACGTTAAATGAATCGATCAAGATTCAATTCTTATAGGTTGGATCGCACCAAACACAGATTGTTAGATATTTTCGTGTTTGCCTGCTCTGATACCAATTAAAAAGGCGAGGGTACCCAAATATACCTCAAGCTAAATTTTCCTACCTATAAGTCCTTTCCTCCGAAAGTGATTGTCTATGAATACGAGATCGAGACAATACAACAAATCGGTTCACACTCTGTGTGATCGTCTATGGATACAATATCGAGACAATACAACAACAAAGCGTGTTACTTGATAAAAAGGTTCGGACTTAACCAAACACAATAGGATTAACTTATCAAGTAATAGGATATTAACGTTTGTGTGATTTACTTTAATTATAATAAAAACAATTATAATCCGGAAAATAAAAGTAAATGACACAGCAAGATTTTGTTAACGAGGAAACCGCAAATGCAGAAAAACCTCGGAACCTTGTCCAGAATTGAATACTCTCAGGATTAAGCCGCTACACAAAATACACTTACTTTGTATAGTTGAGACCAAGCACCTAACTCTATAGTATACCTAGTTCCGTCTGTATTCCCATGCCCCGGTCACGTACTTGGAACAATCCCTTTGGTTCGTATTCCAAACAGTAAAGGAACAACAAATCTGTTTGGTATCAACTCTCTTCAACCAAGTGATATGAGTCAAACAAAGGCTCTTCCGTTTATATCAACATAAACTCCTTTGTCAAGTCTAGATCGCACCAAACACAGATTGTTAGATTTTTTCGTATTTGCCTGCTCTGATACAAATTGAAAAGGCGAGGGTACCAAAATATACCTCAAGCTAAAACTTTTCCTACCTATAAGTCATTTCCTCCGAAAGTGATTGCCCATGGATACGAGATCGAGACAATACAACTAATCGGTTCACACTCTGTGTGATCATCTGTGGATACGAGATCGAGACAATGCAACGATAAAGTGTGTTACTTGATAAAAAGGTTCGGACTTAACCAAACACAATAGGATTAACTTATCAAGTAATAGGATATTAACGTTTGTGAGATTTACTTTAATTATAATAAAAACAATTATAATGCGGAATATAAAAGTAAATGACACAGCAAGATTTTGTTAACGAGGAAACCGCAAATGTAGAAAAACCCCGGGACCTTGTCCAGAATTGAATACTCTCAGGATTAAGCCGCTACAAAAAATACACTTACTTCGTATAGTTGAGACCAAGTACCTAACTCTATAGTATACCTAGTTCTGTCTGTATTCCCACGCCTCCAACTTAAGAATAAGTCACGTACTTGGAACAATCCCTTTGGTTTGTACTCCAAACAGTAAAGGAACAAGAAATCTGTTTGGTATCAACTCTCTTCAACCAAGTGATATGAGTCAAACAAAGAATCTTCCGTTTATCTCAACATAAACTCCTTCGTCAGGTCTAGATTTATCTTATGTTTCAATCACCCGAAGGTAATCAATTAAGATTAAGCCAACAACACCTTTAATCCAAAAGGAACCCTGTTGATGTCGATCTACTACAATCAATCAATCCAATCTACCACAAGGATAAACCGATTATCAATTGGATCCTCTTTTCCCAAACAAGTATTGTGCACACCAAAGATTATAAACCCAATTCAGATCTTCAATATCTTTTTCGTCTTCAAATCTTCTTTGATCTTCAATAAACACCGGCACACAATCACTTGAATCTTCTTGTGATCAATCACACACAGAACGGAGTCTGTTAATAATGGATCACCACAAGAATGTATTTAGCACTAACAACAGTCTAAAGATCCCCGTCGAAACTCTGTACTAGTTTGAGTGAATCTTATATCAGAAGAGAAGATTCTCAAGCATAAACAAACTAGGTGCAAACAGATTTGAACCTCCGTTAGTCAATCAAATCAAATCGAAAACAAAGATAAACCGCAATTATCTAGTTTCCCACCAACGGGTCGCGCTAGAGCTTCTCAATCCCAAAAAAGACTTTAAACTGAGTGGCCGTAAGAGATTTCACCTAATTAGATTACTCGGCTCTCCGATAGGCGGCTGCACCAGTAACAATGACAAAAGAAGAAGTCAAATTGTTACAAAGGATTAGTTTGCTAGAAGGGAAAACTTCGTGTATTTATAGACAAGGAAGTTTGGACACCAAGGAATTTCCAAAATCGAAAATATTCTCAAGATCTTCATAAATGCACAAATTTGGTTTTCATAATTCCTGGAAATGCTTTGTCCAAAAATATAATCGAAATCTCTTGGAAAATATAATTAGTAAATGCGCATTACCAATTCCATATGTTTCCGTCCAAGACAGATTAATAACCTTAATTAAAACATTCTTAACTTAAATGTTTCGATTCTGGGATTCTCTTCCATTTCGCTTTTAAGGAATATCTTTGAACAATTATAGTAAATACGCATTCAGCACGTGTTCAAAGTTTGTCGACATCTTTACTTTGTAAGTTCTTTTTCACACTTACAATCTTGAAACCGATTTGCCACACTTACAAAGAAGTTTAGAATTGGTTCATCTGACTTTCATGAACTATGTGATTGATCAAACCAAACATTCAATCACACTCATGCGTTTACGGTTCTACCAAAAAAAGTTTTGGTTCTACCTTCCATGTGAGTACTAAGCATAGTCACACTAGCTTACCAAAGATATGGTTGACTAGGTACTAGGATCGGTTCCCCACATATATATGGTATCCAACTCATATGTGTTGCACCCCTTCACAGGATCGATTCCCCTCTTCACTGTAAATGTGTTGCACCCCATACAAGGATCGGTTCCCCTATTTGCACTGCACCCCTTACTAGGATCGGTTCCCCTTCACCCCTTACAAGGATCGGTTCCCCTTACCCCTTACTAGGATCGGTTCCCTTCACCCCTTACAAGGATCGGTTCCCCTCTCATCGTTTGGAAGCTGCATAACCGATACATACCAAGGTGATTACTTAAGATTGGTTTTACTAATAAAAGTTTTATCAATACAAAAGTCAAGACTTTGTGAACAGTTCCACCAAGAACACAACAAGTTGTGAGTGGACTACTCTATCACACATATTGGTTGTTCATAAAATAAGCAATGAATAACAAAACCAATAACTCCTGGCCATTTCCTTTTCGGTTCACAAAACAAGTCTATGAACTTACTTCCTTAGAACACATGCAAGCATTGTTCCCTAGGATGAAATCCTCACCTTATACCCATACATAATCACAATAGCATTCAAATGATTATGGCGATGTCTTATCTACATAGTTTAATGGTTAAGTAATAAACCTCGTATTGTATTCCTTAATACTATGTTTATCTAGAGTTCAAACATGCTTCGCAGTTATGTTTTCAATATGCACGACTTGAAAGATACGATAGGGAATGAAACAGTTCAAGTCAAATATCACTAACCTCGAGTGGAAGGATGATCGGTGTTGTTGTAGCTCCGTACTTCTTCACATCTTCAAGACTTCGCAATACTTGTAATGTCTCATATCCTAACACTTTCAAGCTAACCTATACGAAGTATAACTCTAGTACAAAATCAAGCGACTCTTAATATGAGTTTTGATTCACTAAAATATGATAACCACACTTGACATACCAACGCATGGTGGGTTCAACCGAGCAATGCTCTAACAATCTCCCCCTTTGTCAATTTTAGTGACAAAAATCTTACATCAATATGGATAAACAATTACATCCGCTTGACTCATGATTCAACAACGCAGAAAAACCTGCTTACATTCAATCCTTGAAAATGTCGCGGTTGACATCATGATAACAAAGCAAAATACTCCCCCTAAGGAATATAGGTAGATAATCAATCCGCACGGATTTGTTATACCACAGTATGATATGTTACTCCCCCTTAGTCTGTGCTTTCACTCTTTCGTTAGATAAATAACATTAAAGCACCAATGTTCTTTCCCCTAGTGATACCAATCAATATAATATCAATGCCAGTATCACCTGTTTACTCCATATATTTCTCCCCATTTTTGTTACAAAAATGACAAAGAAACGAAAAAATAAAGGACAACACGAAAAAAATCTTACAAATATCAGAAATAGACTTGCAAACCTGTAGAGTTAGGCACGAGGGTTCCACACATCACGTTCTGATAACCACTATCAAAACCGAAACTGCAAGTAGTTTTATTTTTATATGTTACCAAGGAAACAATTGTCTGAAACAATTTTTCCCATTTATTTTAGCAAACCAAAAACAACTAAACAATATAGCTCCTTTGCTAAACCAATTTTCCAAGAAAAACCGCTTAATTCGATAAGACCAAAATAAAGTATAAAACTCCATCTTTCTCATCATGTTCTAATTATCCAAAACTTAGACCTTTCAATTTCAAACAAACCAAATGCTAGGTTCGTTAACTATCATTTCTTTGTCTTGGCATTCAATTAGACTTGAATAACCGAAACCTCACTTTGATAAGACAAAGTAAGATCAGAGTTAACTTAGTTTCTTATCTGGAATCGAATTGGACTAAACAACTCGTCTCGTACACATATTATTTCGTTAATCCATAAACAATTCATACAAACCAATATAAATCAACTTGCAAAATCATTTACCTCAAACGGAAGCAATTGAATCAACATAAGACGTTATAAGCACTGCAATTGCACCTAAATTTTGTAATCCTAAACCAGTGATAAACTACCAAAGAAAAATACCAAAGGTTTTTCTTAACCAGAACCGATTGAATCACAAACATATCAATTGTAACGCAATTTTGTAAGTCTAAACCATTGATACCAAACAAAAGCAAGACAACAATGGTTTTCCTTAACTGGAACCAATTGAATCAATACACACATTAATTGTACCACAATTTTGTAAGCCTAAACGGTTGATACCACACAATAAAGCAAGATAACAATAGTTTTTCTTAACAGGAATCAATTGAAACACACATCCACACACATAACATGGAATAAAAATCAATTGCACCTAAATTTCGTTAAGCAAAAGCAATACACATATATAATATAAACTTAGGCTTTTCTTAAACAGGAAAACAATTAACTAACAACATTGTTACCTCAATTTTGCGTCCACTCCTCCAATATGATTGCATCTTCGTCCAGGTAGGATCGATAACGAAATATCACCTCTCGTTGTCATACTTATGCATAATCAAAAGGCATAACAACACACCTCAACCTTTACCAGAGAAAGGTTGAAAAACGGTTTTGAACTATTGCAAGCAAAAGTCGAAAACCGTAGAAACACATATGCTTTTATGCTAAACCAAAAATCGATTCAACATATTGTGACTTTTTCACATACTGTTTCTAAGAGAACCCCTCATAATCCTTTGATAAATCCTACCTACTTGGGTTGGAACTCAAATCCTGCTAAATCAAAAAGTCACCCAAACCATGAGGGTTCACATATGAGATCGAACATTAAGGTAATGAAACCGAAAACATACATCTCATAATCATACATAGCAATAATATAAAAGCAATAAATCACAAGCTATATAAACCGAAAACTATCACAAGAAAATTACTCAAAACAAATAATTTTATTCATAATAGATCAATACAATCGATGAAATAAATCACAAATTGATGTCTATTAAACTAGACTAAGTATAACAAAAAATAACTTAATCTCCAGTGGTGCTCTTGTTGTTCACCGAGGTCTCTTAAGTGCTCAAACTCTTAATGCATGTCTCGAGAGACTTGTCTGCAACCACTTTTAGTTTCCTAAGCTATTCCAATTGGATCTTTAAGTCAACAACCTCACTTTTTGCCTCTTCCAGGCTTTCTTTGATTTCCTCTCGATCTTTTGTCAAGGAAAAAAGATTTCTTATGAGTTCATCATATTCATGCATAGCATCATGGATAGCATCAGTATATAACCACATGGTAGAATCTGAATCATCGATTGCGATGAGACTTATTTCTTCTTGAGATCTATCAGAGATGTCATTAAAAACGTTTCTTGAGATAATCTTCCTGATTCTTTGATATGGGACAAACCCTTGACTGTTTCTTACTTTTCGTGCTTCCCTTCTATCATGCCTAGTAACACTGCGAGTTATAGGTGACATATCTTCAGAGAAGGATAATGTTCTTGTTGAAAGGGTTTCTAAAGAATCAGGGTTTATTCGAATATATATATATATACATAATATATATACAAGTATGTTGTTCGAACATGCTTATTTTTCTAAAAGTCGAAAGTTATTCCAACAATATCTCATATTTTCCAAAAGTGAAAGACAATCTTCCTTTATTATGTGCCCTTGTATTTTATGTGCTTTTCTCATCCAAAATTAAGGACACAGACAGGGATGAGAGAGCATAATATTAATGAAATTAAATTGCATCCAAATAAGCTTCTTCAAGCTTACTGTGAATATTTGAAACATAATTCATGTCTCTCTTAGGGAATTTCTGCCCGACATATTTTCTCGCAAGACGATGATCTTTTCTAACTCTAGAGATATGATCATGTGGAGAAAGTTTACTAATGTGAGGATTCTCAGAGATAACTAGATCTCTCTTGATTCTTACGATGAGATTTTCATATGATTTTCTCATTCTAAGGACTTCCTTATTATTCACATTAGTGTGATCATCTGAAATAATTATCGTAAAATCCTGATTGTTTCCTTTGGCAGAGATCCGCTCTTTCCCATCCTTCTAAACCCGTTCCTCATCAAAACCAGCGCAGCTTCGATATGGGTGTGGAGGACCTTTTTCCAGAAGCGATTATCAACTCTTTCTCCTCCTCTTGAGTCGATCTTGTTGGGATGTAGTATAATCTGTCTTTCTACTGAGGAATAATCTTTCAGTTTTCTTAGAAAAGAAACTTCCTTCAAAAAATTTACCACTGCATGTTGAATAAGAATGAGTTTCTTATCACGAGACTGAAAATTATATTCCTTAGCATCAACACGGAATCTGTTCAAAGTTTCCTCTGGACAAGATTTCGTTTGATCATCAGTAGAACTGGAAGTTGGTTTCTCATCCTCTTCCAACTTGATGTATTTAGGTAAACTACCATCATCTTGATCTGTTTCAGATGTAATTACACCGATCTTATCACCATCTGTAAAAGTCGAGCAAGGACTTTTAGTTTCCTCATCAGAAGAAATCACAACATAATCATTAGTCAGAATCATAGGACGTATTTCTTTATCTGTAAGAGATTTACCAAGAGCTTCTAGTTTGACAACGAGATCCATTTTCTCTTTTATAAGACAGTTCAGTTGAATGTATTTTTCTTTAATCTCCTTTTTAAGAAGATTTGTCTCTGTCTTTAAAATAACCACCTTAGAAGACAGAGATTGTATAGGCTTAAGGAGTTTAACCAACTCTTTATCAGCATCTTCTTTTTCATCAAAAAAAGACGTAGATGTTTTCATTACCCCTGAATCATGAGTCAATGAAGTATTAACTTCCTCAACATTTAAGCATTCAAGCTCTTGCATAACGTTAACTGAATCAGACATAGATTCACTTCTTATAGGTTGGATCGCACCAAACACATATTGTTAGATCTTTTCGTGTTTGCCTGCTCTGATACCAATTGAAAAGGCGAGTGTACCCAAATATACCTCAAGCTAAAACTTTTCCTACCTATAAGTCCTTTCCTCCGAAAGTGATTGTCTATGGATACGAGATCGAGACAATACAACTAATCGGTTCACACTCTGTGTGATCGTCTATGGATACGAGATCGAGACAAGAAAACGACAAAGTGTGTTACTTGATAAAAAGGTTCGGACTTAAAAAAACACAATAGGATTAACTTATCAAGTAATAGGACATTAACGTTTGTGTGAGTTACTTTAATTATAATAAAAACAATTATAATGCGGAGTATAAAAGTAAATGACACAGCAAGATTTTGTTAACGAGGAAACCGCAAATGCAGAAAAACCCCGGGACCTTGTCCAGAATTGAATACTCTCAGGATTAATCCGCTACAAAAAATACACTTACTTCGTATAGTTGAGGCCAAGTACCTAACTCTATAGTATACCTAGTTCCGTCTGTATCCCAATGCCTCCAACTTAAGAATAAGTCACGTACTTGGAACAATCCCTTTGGTTTGTATTCCAAACAGTAAAGGAATAAGAAATCTGTTTGGTATCAACTCTCTTCAACCAAGTGATATGAGTCAAACAAAGGCTCTTCCGTTTATCTCAACGTAAACTCCTTCGTCAGGTCTAGATCTATCTTATGTTTCAATCACCCGAAGGTAATCAATTAAGATTAAGCCAACAACACATTTAATCCAAAAGGAACCGTGTTGATGCCTATCTACTACAATCAATCAATCCAATCTACCACAAGGATAAACCGATTATCAATTGGATCCTCTTTTCCCAAACAAGTATTGTGCACACCAAAGATTATAAACCCAATTCAGATCTTCAACATCTTCTTCGTCTTCAAATCTTCTTTGATCTTCAATAAACACCTGCACACAATCACTTGAATCTTCTTGTGATCAGTCACGCACAGAACGGAGTCTGTTAACAATGGATCACCACAAGAACGTCTTTAGCACTAACAACAGTCTGAAGATCCCTGTCGAAACTCTGTACTAGTTTGAATGAATCTTATATCAGAAGAGAAGATTCTCAAGCATAAACAAAATAAGTGCAAACATATTTGAACCTCCGTTAGTCAATCAAATCAAATCGAAAACAAAGATAAACCGCAATTATCTAGTTTCCCACCAACGGGTCGCGCTAGAGCTTCTCAATCCCAAAGAAGACTTTAAACTGAGTGGCCATAAAAGATTTCACCTAATTAGATTACTCTCCTCTCTGATAGGCGGCTGCACCAGTAAAAATCACAAAAGAGGAAGTCAAATTGTTACGAAGGATTAGTTTTCTAGAAGGGCAAACTTCGTGTATTTATATACAAGGAAGTTTGGACACCAAGGAATTTCCAAAACCGAAAATATTCTCAAGATCTTCATAAATGCACAGATTCGGTTTTCATAATTCCTAGAAATGCTCTGTCCAAAAATATATTCGAAATCTCTTGGAAAATATAATTAGTAAATGCACAATACCACTTCCATATGTTTCCGTCCAAGACAAATTAATAACCTTAATTAAAAGATTCTTAACTTATATGTTTCGATTCTGGGATTCTCTTCCATTTATCCTTTAAGGAATATCTTTGAACAAGTATAGTAAATACGCATTCAGCACGTGTTCAAAGTTTGTCGACATCTTTACTTTGTAAGTTCTCTTTCACACTTACATTGTTCCCTAGAATGAAATCCTCACCTTATACCCATACATAATCACAATAGCATTCAAATGATTATGGCGATGTCTTATCTACAAAGTTTAATGGTTAAGTAATAAACCTCGTATCGTATTCCTTAATACTATGTCTATATAGAGTTCAAACATGCTTCGCAGTTATGTTTTAAATATGCACGACTTGAAAGATACGATAGGGAATGAAACAGTTCAAGTCAAATATCACTAACCTCAAGTGGAAGGATGATTGTTGTTGTAGCTCATCGCTTCTTCACATCTTCAAGACTTTGCAATACTTGTAATGTCTCATATCCTAATGCTTTCAAGCTAACCTATACGAAGTATAACTCTAGTACATAATCAAGCGACACTTAACATGAGTTTTGGTTCACTAAAATATGACAACCAAACTTGACATACCAACGCTTGGTGGGTTCAACCGAGCAATGCTCTAACAGGTTTCCAGTCAGACTCCACAGCTTTACCGCCTTTTATTTCATCCAACATGAGGGTACATATGATTTTCTTCTTGACTTTGATTAGATCGCGTATGTCTTCATTTCCATTCTGAGTATCTGTCTTTGCATCTCGTCCAGGGTCTCAATAGTACGAACGTTTCACTAAGCTCGCCACTAGCCGCAAAACATACCTCCCTAGGACAGAGGGTGGTGGTGTTGAGTCTGTCGATGGGGAAGCTGAGAAGGATGAAAGCTCAGGGTCCCGCGATGGGGAGAGTAGTTCTTCCAATAGTAGTGCTGAATCCTCCTCTGTTCGATCTGAAGGCAAATCGGTAAGCCTTCCACATGTCCCCCCCCCCTTTTTTTTTTTTGGGGAAGGGGGTGGGGTGAAGTTTCTAATCCGTGGTATTGCAGGAGGAAGCTGATTCTGAAGATGAGCCTGAGACAGAGACTGGTGGAGATGCAGCTTTGTCTCTAATTATAGCAGCCGCACCGGGCGATCTTGATATGGATGTGGATCAAAATGAGAATGTTGTTGCTGTTCAGAAAATGAAAAGTACTCCAGTAGCCACGGGCGCAATTGTTGTTAGGAGTCCTTTTCCAGTCGCTGATGTAGTCGCGGCGCCATTTTTGATCCTCCGTACCTGGCTCCTCATCGGGATCACGTGCTTATTGGAGGATTCAGCGTGGCAGCCAGACATGCGGAATTATATACTAAGATATGGGAAAACCACGGCCATATTTCCACGACCAAGCAAATCACTAGTCGGTACGCGTTGGTTAAACGTGTGGAGGAAATTTTGTCTTCGATTGACGATATGCGCGACGTGACTGGTGATACTGTTTATGGGGATGTAATCTCAAGCTGGAGGTTCCATCGTGATATGTGTATGAAGTTCGAGTTCAATGCTCCTTGGTTTGTTAAAAGTTTCTCTGAGGTTGAAAATTTGCTGGCCGAAGCGGTGGAAAGCCCTTCCGAGGATACGGTGAAGAAGCAAGAAATGGAAATCGCAAAGCTATCCAGGAAATTAAAGTTGAAGAGGACGGCGCTTCGAAGCGCAAAGGAGGTTCTTGCCAAGAAGAGCAAGCCATTGTTGGAAAACTTTCCTTGAATGTTTCTCTGTCTTTTCCAAACTTTCGCTTAGGTTTTTTTTTTTTTGAAAGGCACCCTGGGTGTCTGGTTTGAAGTTTGAATTATTTTGATAGACGATTGGTATTTTTGAGAATACCGGATTATTTTTGAAATGAATGGTTTTAATATTATTGTTCTGGATATAACTTACAAATAGGATATTACAGGTTTCATGAAAGTGTGTGTCGGTAGTTGGCATAGGATGAAATAGTATGATGGTTTTATCGAGAACCTATAAGAATAAATCGTATATTTCGTCCAGTCTATACTTACTCAGTTTTTTGGGTCTTCTAACGAAAACAAGATCCTTCCCATGTAAAACCGGTTTTGTATGTAGTATTGTCGTAACTGCGAAAAGTCCCCAGTCTCTCTGGAGTTTCTTGGTGACTGAATCGTTCGCTTTCAGTTTCTTGTGAAGTCCCCAGCCATCTCTTGCAGTTTGTGACTGGTAACCAGGTTTTATGGTAGTCGAGTTATAGATATCTGAACAAATCGCTTGCTTTCGCCGTCCTGAGGTCTGGGTCGAAGTATGAGATCGATTTTTGAAAATTGACATTGTAACCAAAAGATCCATCTCCCATTGTGGTCGCCAATTGTTTATGGGTGAAAATCTTTTCTGCTAATTTTGGTAATTTCGGTGGGTGAGTGAGAAATAGATCTAAACCATAAACAAATGTACTGCACGGGAGTACTTTAGGTTCGAGAGATCAATCTATACAAATCTGGCCTAAACCAAGAAATGGTTGTTCCCGGATTTGCTTCGGTCACAAAGAGGAGGAGAAGGGATGGTTTAGGGATGCAACCGAAGAGAGTGTTGAGACCAGAACAGTTCGGGAAGAGTAGTACTAGACTTGTATCATAAGGTGAAATCTTTGAGAAAGCTATCAAAGTTTCCTTTCTGAGTGTTGTATTTCTCCCTGACCAAAAACTTGTGTTTTGGTGGAAATAGGTAAGACCTATTTATACAAGTCTAAGTGAAACGTACTCTGGCCTCGTAAGAAAAGAAACAGATGAGTTAAATGGGAAGAGGTGGTAACGCCTGGTATTGATGGAATTTGATGGAATTGATATTTCATAATGAAAGAGCGTTTCACCATTACTTCCTGCATTTACTAACCGTTTTATTCTTAATACACTATCTTGAAACGGGCATTTGTGTATGCATCATGCTGTAAACCGAAAAACCAAAACCATAAAGAGCATCCCCTAGTTTGTGACATGTATTGATGTCTCGAGTGTTTTCGTGGAAAACATGTAGCATGTCGCTGGTATTTGATAAGCTGAACCTGAGAGACGTGTCGGCTCAGCGGCGACCTTCGACGGTCGAGATTTTGCATCTTAAGAGAAATCGTGGCCTTTGATGTAGGCGCGGCATGCCAAAGTGCAAGGGTTGCATGGCATGTTCCAATGGCATGTGTGGCACGCCTTGGCCTTGGTTTGCGCGTCTTGGCATGCCGGGTTGCAAGAGTTGCTTGGCATGTGCCAATGACGCGTGTGGCGGCTTTGGCCTTGGTTTGCACGGCTTGGCATGCCAGGTTGCAAGAGTTGCTTGGCATGTGCCAATGGCGCGTGTGGAGGCTTTGGCCTTGGTTTGCACAGCTTGGCATGCAAGGTTGCAAGAGTTGCTTGGCATGTGCCAATGGCACGTGTGGCGGCTTTCGCCTTGGTTTTCACGGCTTGGCATGCCAGGTTACAAGAGTTGCTTGGCATGTGCCAGTGGCGCGTGTGGTGGCTTTAGCCTTGGTTTGTACGGCTTGGCATGCAAGGTTGCAGGAGTTGCTTGGCATGTGCCAATGGCGCGTGTGGCGGCTTTCGCCTTGGTTTGCACGACTTGGCATGCTAGGTTGCAAGAGTTGCTTGGCATGTTCCAATGGCGCGTGTGGCGGCTTTGCCCCTGGGTTTGCACGGCTTGGCATGCCAGGTTGCAAGAGTTGCTTGGCATGTGCCAATGGCGCGTGTGACGTATTTTCCCCTAGGTTTGCACGGATTGGCATGCCAGGTTGCAAGAGTTGCTTGGAATGTGCCAATGGCGCGTGTGGCGGATCTTCCCCTAGGTTTGCGCGGCTTGGCATGCCCTAATTTGCAAGAGTTGCTTGGCATGCGCCAATGGTGCGTGTGGCAGTGTCGCGAGTTTGGGATCTTGGCATGGCTGCCATATACAACGCAATGATTGTGCATCTCGGATTTGGCATGGCTGCCGTGAAGCGCAATGATTGTGCGGCTCGGTTTTGGCATGGTTGCCGTGAAGCGCAATGATTGTGCGACTCGGTTTTTGCATGGTTTCCATGATTTGCGCAGTGATTGCACGGTGCGTGCAATTGCTATGTATTGCGTGATGGTTGCACGGTACGTGCATTCTAGCATGCTTGCCATGCTTTTGCACAATGATTGCGCGGTATGTGTGAGTGGCATGATTGCCATGATTTTGCGCAATGATTGCACGGTACGTGCAATTGCTATGTATTGCGTGATGATTGCACGGTACGTGCATTCGGCATGTTTGCCATGCTTTTGCACAATGGCTGTGCAGTATGCGTAAACTTAGGGTTTTGTGTGTCGAAATCCTAATTTAGTATTTGAAAAAGGATACCCTGGTAATTTTTACATAAGCGCATTAAATGCTCTAATAAATGTGCTAGTGTAACCGGTGACGTCATGCTATATGTGAGGTTTTACGGTTTTACCCCTTGTCTAAAAACTACCATCAACAAGCGTGCAACGTACACTACGCCCGTTATAAGAAAGTGTCGTAAGGATGAGGCGGTTAGTAAATACAGGGAGTAATGGTGAAAAAGCTTTCTTTTATGGAACATCAATTCCAGGCGTTACAGGTTACCACCTCCACCCATTTACTCACCTGTTTTCCATTTCTTAATGAGACCAGAGTGTGTTTCAATTTGACTTGTATAAATAGGTCTTACCTATTTACACCGAACAACAAGTTCAGTCAGGAGCATACAACACTCAGAAAACATTTGTTAGCTTTCCATCTGTTAGCTTCCAACTTTCTGATACAAGTCGTGAAACAACTACTCTTCCAGAATTCACCATTCTGGTCTCAACACTTTCTTCGCTTCCCTCCCCAAAATCAACCCATTCTCCTTCGCTTTGTGACCGAAGCAAGTATGGAACGGCCATTTCTTGGTTTAAGCCGGATTTGTACATATCTATATCTCGAATATAAAGTACTCCCTTGCAGTACATTGTTTAAGGTTTAAACTCGTTTCTCACCCACACATCCGAAATTACCAAAATTAGCAGAAATCGTTTTCACCCTCAAACAGGAGGGGTAGCCAAATGATTTTATCCGGGATGTTGTCAAGGGGAAGGTGGATGTTTATGATATGTTGGACATCATTATGTGGAATATTGTTTAATTGTTCATGCCTCCACCTACCATTGCTGATCTCATCAAAGTGCAAGAGACTCTTGCAAAAAAGCAAACCGATATGGATACAACACAAAAGGAGCTGTTCAACCAACTGAAGGCTCTCACTGATACAATGTCAGAGAAAAATCAAGGAAAGGTGTTGATGGTGGTTTTTAGCCTAGGGTTAAAATCGTAAAACCGCACATCTGACGTGACGTCATCATTAGCACATTTGTTGATCATCATGCTTATGTAAGAATTACCAGGGTATCATTTTTCTTTTATGAGTCATGTTCCACGATAAAACCCTTAACCTTGGTTGACATCACCTGTGAAAAACCCTAATTCTCATGCTACTGCGCCAAGGCATGCCAACCATGCCAGCCGCACCACTTGCCAATGCAAAACCGTGCCAGCCAAACCTCCGCGCCAAGGCATGTCAACCATGCAAGCTTCACCACTGTGCCAATGACAAACCGTGCCAGCCACACCTCTGCGCCAAGACATGCCAACCGCACCACTGTGCCAATGGCAAACCGTGCCAGCCACACCTTCGCGCCAAGGCATACCAACCATGCCAGCCGCACCACTGTGACAATGGCAAACCGCGCCAGCCACACCTCCGCGCCAAGGCATGCCAACCATGCCTGTTGCACCACTGTGACAATGGCAAACCGTGCCAGCCACACCTCCGCGCCAAGGCATGCCAACCATGCCATCCGCACCACTGTGCCAATGACAAACCGTACCAGCCACATCTCCGCGCTAAGCCATGCCGACCATGCCATCCGCACCACTGTGCCAATGACTAACCATGCCATCCACATCTCCGCGACAAGGCATGCCTAGCCATGCTAGCCGCACCATGTGCCAAACGGCATGCCAAGACCTTGGCCCCTCCATGCCAAGCAAAACGCACCTAGACATGCTAGCCGCACCATGTGCCAAACGGCATTCCAAGCCCTTGGCCCCGCCATGTCAAGCCAAACGCACCTAGCCATGCTAGCCGCACCATGTGCCAAACGGCACGGCAAGCCCTTGGCCCCGTCATTCCAAGCCAAACGCACCTAGCCATGCTAGCCGCACCATGTTCCAAACGGCATGCCATGCCCTTGGCCCCACCATGCCAAACGAACCTAGCCATGCTAGCCGTACCATGTGCCAAACGGCATGCCAATCCCTTTTCCCCACCATGCCAAACGCACCTTGCCATGTCCCTAGCCATGCTAGCCGCGCCACCATACTGGCCTTCCCTATGCGGCTACCAAAACGAAGGTGTGCGACAATCAACGATCTTCCTTCAATCCCTGGAGAAAATCCTAGCCATCCAAGGTTACCAGACAAAGCATGGTAACATTTGGCTCGAAACCATAGGTTGGACACGACCAAATCGCGCCAAGGCATGCCATGCCAATGGCATGCCAACCTAGCCGCGCCACCATGCTGGCCTTCCCTATGCGGCTACCAAAACGAAGGCGTGTGGAAATCAACGGTCTCCCTTCAGTCCAAGGAGCAAATCCTAGCCATCCAAGGTTACCAAACAAGGCATGGTAACCTTTGGCCCGAAACCCTAGTTTGGCCACGACCAAACCGCGCCAAGACATGTGATACGTATGATCTCTATACCTTGGTAGCTATTACTATAAAGGCGAAATTCAGTATAATAATAGACAAGAAACTTAAAAGAACGTAGAACACAAGTAGTAATTCGAAGAAAGATATCTTCTCTAGATTATGAACAAGAAAACGATTGTAATTCTCCCTTTGTTACGCTCACAATCTTCTAAACAATAGTTAGCCCTAAACTGTTTGCTAAGCTTGCTTTTGCAATAATTAATTGTCTCACAAACTTCTCTAGGTTTCTGTGTAAACCTTCTTCTCTAGGTGTGTCAATATCTAGAACACACAAACTAGACTGTGTTTAGTTATGAGCTAAACATACCTATTTATAGGCTTGGTTTGGTTACCCAAACGTCTTAGGAATCTATTTCCTTTTGTAGGATTAATTCCTTTTCTAGGTATATTACCTAAACTAAGAATACTGCTCAAAACAATACTCCTTCCCTAACTAGGAATTTATCTTAAACAAGGAATCCTTCCTAATATCGGACTCTATCCTCAAGTCGTCTTGAGGATCACTAGTTCCCAAAGAGAGGAAGATACACATGTATCAGCATGCCATGCCAACCTATCCACGCCACCATGCTGATCTTCCCTATGCAGCTACCAAAACGAAGGCGTGCGACAATTAAACGGTCGCCCTTCAATCCCAGGATCAAATCCTAGCCATCCAAGGTTACCAGAAAACGCATGGTATCCTTTGGCCCGAAACCCTAGTTTGACCACGCCAGACTGCGCCGAGGCATGCCATGCCAATGGCACGCCAACATAGTCGCGCCACCATGCTGGCCTTCCCTATGCGGCTACAAAAACGAAGGCGTGCGACAATCAACGGTCGCCCTTCATTCCCAGGAGAAAATACTAGTCGTCCAAGGTTACCAGACAACGCATGGTAACCTTTGACCAAAAATCCTAGCCTGGCCATGCCGCCATCCCTCCGGGATTCTTCCTGGTTTTTACTTTCGGGATGTTTTCACCACCAAAACGAACTGAAAACCTAAATTTTCCCTTCAAAAGAGATATAGAATTATTTTCCGGTCAGATGGAGGGGCAGGCCGTCAAAATCCGAGTTCGTATGCGAATTCTACAGCAATTCTAGTAAAGGGCGCTAATTAGGGCTTCATCATGCCAAACCCTTGGCCCCACCATGCCAATCCAGCCGCACCATGCTGGCTTTCCCTATGCGGCTACCAAAACGAAGGCGTGCGACGATCAACGGTCACCCTTCAATCCCAAGAGAAAATCCTAGCCGTCCAAGGTTACCAGACAATGCACGATAACTTTTGACCCAAAACCCTAGTTTGGCCACGCCAAACCGCGCCAAGGCATGCCATGCCAATGGCCTGCCAACCTTTCCGCGCCACCACGGTGGCCTTCCCTATGCGGATACCAAAAACGAAGGCGTGCGACAATCAACGGTCGCCCTTCACTCCCAGGAGCAAATTCTAGCCGTCCAAGGTTACCAGACAACGCATGGTAACCTTTGACCCAAAATCCTAGTTTGGCCACGCCAAACCGCGCCAAGGCATGCAAACCTATCCCCGCCACCATGCTAGCGTTCCCTATGCGGCCACCAAAAACGAAAGCGTGCGACGATCAACGACTACCTTTCCTCTTAAGATGCAAAATCTCGACCTTCGAAGGTCACCAAGCCATCAAATCTCCCAAGATCGACTTTCCATGCAACAACAATATGCTACATGTTTTCCACGAAAACATTCGAGACATCAACACATATCACAAATTGGGGGATCCTCTTTGGGTATTGGTTTGGCAGTTTACAGCGTGCGGCGTACACTACGCCCGTCATAAGGAAGTGTCATAAGGATGAGGCGCTTAGTAAATACATGGAGTAATGGTGAAACGCTCTTTTTATGGAATATCAATTTCATGCGTTAACGGTTACCACCTCCTCCCATTTACTCACCCATTTCTTCATTCCTTACTGAGACCAGAGTACGTTACACCTCGACTTGTATAAATAGGTCTTACCTATTTCCACCGAACAACAAGTTCAGTCAGGAGCATACAACACTCAGAAAACATTTAATATCTTACCATTTGTTAGCTTCCCACTTTCTGATACAAGTCGTAGAAAACAACTACTCTTCCAAAATCAACTATTCTGGTCTCATCACTTTCCTTGCTTCCCTACCCAAAACCAACCCAATATCCTTCACTTTGTGACCGAAGAAAGTCTGGAACGG
>NW_020635485.1:95196-103023 GCF_003573695.1 Papaver somniferum
ATCCCTGATTGATGTTGGAGCGTGGACAGCTTCTTGGCTTGTGATACCAATAGCTCTGAGAGTTTTCAAAGGGATAATGTTGGTAGCAGTGCCTTCGTCGATGAGTATTCGTTTGAACTCGTTTCCCTTGATATGGACTGTGGTAAGAAATCCCTGGTCATACATTTATTTGTTCGTCGCTGAAGGCTCAGTGAATGTCTCTAAAATCAACACACGATGTGGTTTAATGCAGCAAACATGTCTTTCCTTTGAGCTTTTGATAAGTATAGCAATTCGCAGATGAGCTCAATTAAGGATTGAACCGCTTCTTTGACGGGAGGTTCAGAAAGAGTAAAGGTTCTGACGGGAAGGGGATCTCCGTGTACTCCTTCAGTACCCAAGTTGAGTTCTTCCGGTTCAATCTTTTTCTTAAATATACGCTTCAAAGTTTTGCAATCACTTGTGGGATGGCTGAAAAATCTATGAAAGCGACAATAGCGAGGATTTTTAATGGCCTCTTCAGTTGGTTCCTTCTTGACATATGAAAATTTAGTCGCACACTCTTGAATACAGGCATCTAGCAGTTCGATAACTTCTTCATTGGAGCAGGGGAAATCAGGTTCTTCTGGATCTTCGGTGCGTTGAGGAGGAGCTTGCACATTATCCTTCTTTTGCGCCTTTGAAGGGGTTGAGGAAGTATGCTTGTGTTGTGGCTCATCTTTTCATTTGCTCCCTTCCACAACAGCATTTGTCGAAGGTTGAAAGGTGTATTATTTGTTGATCAAACGTCTGTTGCCTCTGGTTTCTCGTGGTTCTTTAGTTTTTGTAGTCTTATCCCTTTCTAATAGAGCAAGTGCAGTAGTTGCCGACCTCTTGGATGCTTCATGAAGTTCTGAGAAAGTCTGGAACCTGAGATTCTCCAATAAAGCCCTGTATACTGGAATCATTCTATTGATACATAAGTACACAAGTTGTTGCTCCGTGACATTTGGATCATGGCAATCCAACACTTGAACTCTGAACCTTTTCACATAATCATTAGGATGTTCGTTGCTCCTTTGAAACATCCTTTCAAGATCAGAGAGGGTGATTTGCTCTGAAACGAAGAAATACTTTCTGTAGAAAGCATTGACCATTTATCCCCAACTTTTGATACTTCCTGGTGCGATGTTGTTGTACCAGGTATAGGCCCTTCCTTTCAGGGATTTTGAAAATTCCTTCAGACGGACGGTATGGTTGTGTTCATGTTCACCCAGTGCTTCCAGAAATCGAGAAACATGTTCTCGAGCATTTCCAGTTCCATCATACAGAGTGAAGGTCGGAGAAACATAACCTTTCGGAAGAGGGATCCTTTACGCAGCAGCGGGATATGGAGACTGGTGACGATGGACCTTTGAGGTCTTGTCCTTTCCATGGTTCTCCAGAAGGCGTTCCAAATCTTCCCGAGTAATGAAGTTCGATGATTCCTTTGTTGATGGATCGTCTGCGGATTTGCGGACCTCGTCATCATCCACTGTATGAATTGGAATCACCCCAGGATCTACGTCTGAGTATTTCTCTTTCTCTTTTCCCTTTTATTTGTGGGTGAAAATGGTTTATGCTGATTTCGGTAATTTCGGGTGTGTGTGTGTGAGAAACGAATTTAAACCCTAAACAATGTACTACACGTGAGTACCTTAGATTCGAGAGATCAATCTGTACAAATCCGGCCTAAACCAATAAATGGCCGTTCCGGATTTGCTTCGGTCACAAAGTGAAGGAGAATGGGTTGGTTTTGGGGAGGGAAGCAAGGAAAGTGATGAGACCAGAATAGTTGATTTCTGGAAGAGAAGTTGTTTTCTATATCTTGTATCAGAAAGTGGGAAGCTAACAGATGGAAAACTAGCAAATGTTTTTTGAGTGTTGTATGATCCTAACTGAACTTGTTGTTTGGTGGAAAACTTGAAATAGTAAACCATGTATTTTTTCTAAGCAAGACTTACTCAGTTTTTTGGATCTGCTAACGAAAAATGAGTCAGGTGCAAGTCTGACTTTTGTGGGAAACACCGCGATTGTGGAAAGTCCCCAGTCGTCCCTGAGTCACTTGATGATCGAGTCGTCGATACCTGAGTGTATCGTTTGCTTTTAACCTTTGGAAAATCCCCAGTCTCCCCTTGCCGCTTCAAGACTGGTTGGATCGCTCGCTTTTAAACTCTAGGCAGTTCACAGTCATCCCTTGTCGTGTCAAGACTAATAAACGTGAGTCGTCGATCCCTGAGCGGATCGCCTGTTCTACCGTCTTGATGTCTGGGTCGAAGCACAAAATTGATGGTCGAAAATTGACATTGTAACCGAAAGATCAATCTCCCACTGTGGTCGCCAATTGTTTGTGGATGAAAATGGTTTCTGCTGATTTCGGTAATTTCAGGTGTGTGGGTGAGAAACGAATTTAAACCCTAAACAATGTACTGCACATGAGTACTTTAGATTCGAGAGATCAATAAATCCGGCCTAAACCAAGAAATGTCCGTTCCAGACTTTCTTCGGTCACAAAGTGAAGGATATTGGGTTGGTTTTGGGTAGGGAAGCAAGGAAAGTGATGAGACCAGAATAGTTGATTTTGGAAGAGTAGTTGTTTTCTACGACTTGTATCAGAAAGTGGGAAGCTAACAAATGGTAAGATATTAAATGTTTTCTGAGTGTTGTATGCTCCTGACTGAACTTGTTGTTCGGTGGAAATAGGTAAGACCTATTTATACAAGTCGAGGTGTAACGTACTCTGGTCTCAGTAAGGAATGAAGAAATGGGTGAGTAAATGGGAGGAGGTGGTAACCGTTAACGCATGAAATTGATGTTCCATAAAAAGAGCGTTTCACCATTACTCCATGTATTTACTAACCGCCTCATCCTTATGACACTTCCTTATGACGGGCGTAGTGTACGCCGCACGCTGTAAACCGCCAAACCAATACCCAAAGAGGATCCCCCAATTTGTGGTATGTGTTGATGTCTCGAATGTTTTCGTGGAAAACATGTAGCATATTGTTGTTGCATGGCAATTCGAGCTTGGGAGATTTGATGGCTTGGTGACCTTCGAAGGTCGAGATTTTGCATCTTAAGAGGAAAGGTAGTCGTTGATCGTCGCACGCTTTCATTTTTGGTGGCCGCATAGGGAAGGCTAGCATGGTGGCGGGGATAGGTTTGCATGCCTTGGCGCGGTTTGGCGTGGCCAAACTAGGATTTTGGGTCAAAGGTTACCATGCGTTGTCTGGTAACCTTGGACGGCTAGGATTTGCTCCTGGGAGTGAAGGGAGACCGTTGATTGTCGTACGCCTTCGTTTTTGGTATCCGCATAGGGAAGGCCACCGTGGTGGCGCGACAAGGTTGGCAGGCCATTGGCATGGCATGCCTTGGCGCGGTTTGGCGTGGCCAAACTAGGGTTTGGGGTCAAAACTTATCGTGCATTGTCGGGTAACCTTGGACGGCTAGGATTTGCTCTTGGGATTGAAGGGTGACCGTTGATCGTCGCACGCCTTCGTTTTGGTAGCCGCATAGGGAAAGCCGGCATGGTGCGGCTGGCTTGGCATGGTGGGGCCAAGGGTTTGGCATGATGAAACCCTAATTAGCGCCCTTTACTAGAATTGCCGTAGAATTCGCATACGAACTCGGATTTTGACGGCCTGCCCCTCCATCTGACCGGAAAATAATTCTATATCTCTTTAGGAGGGAAAATTTAGGTTTTCAGTTCGTTTTGGTGGTGAAAACATCCCGAAAGTAAAAACCAGGAAGAATCCCGGAGGGATGGCGGCATGGCCAGGCTAGGATTTTTGGTCAAAGGTTACCATGCGTTGTCTGGTAACCTTGGACGACTAGTATTTTCTCCTGGGAATGAAGGGCGACCGTTGATTGTCACACGCCTTCGTTTTTGTAGCCGCATAGGGAAGGCCAGCATGGTGGCGCGACTATGTTGGCATGCCATTGGCATGGCATGCCTCGGCGCGGTCTGGCGTGGTCAAACTAGGGTTTCGGGCCAAACGATACCATGCGTTTTCTGGTAACCTTGGATGGCTAGGATTTGATCCTGGGATTGAAGGGCGACCGTTTAATTGTCGCACGCCTTCGTTTTGGTAGCTGCATAGGGAAGATCAGCATGGTGGCGTGTCTAGGTTGGCATGGCATGCTGATACATGTGTATCTTCCTCTCTTTGGGAACTAGTGATCCTCAAGACGACTTGAGGATAGAGTCCGATATTAGGAAGGATTCCTTGTTTAAGATAAATTCCTAGTTAGGGAAGGAGTATTGTTTTGAGGAGTATTCTTAGTTTAGGTAATATACCTAGAAAAATAATTAATCCTACAAAATGAAATAGATTCCTAAGACGTTTGGGTAACCAAACCAAGCCTATAAATAGGTATGTTTAGCTCATAACTAACATAGTCTAGTTTGTGTGTTCTAGATATTGACACACCTAGAGAAGAAGGTTTACACAGAAACCTAGAGAAGTTTGTGAGACAATTAATTATTGCAAAAGCAAGCTTAGCAAACAGTTTAGGGCTAACTATTGTTTAGAAGATTGTGAGCGTAACAAAGAGAGAATTATAATCGTTTTCTTGTTCATAATCTAGAGAAGATATCTTTCTTCGAATTACTACTTGTGTTATACGTTCTTTTAAGTTTCTTGTCTATTATTATACTGAATTTCTCCTTTATAGTAATAGCTACCAAGGTATAGAGATCATACGTATCACATGTCTTGGCGCGGTTTGGTCGTGGCCAAACTAGGGTTTCGGGCCAAAGGTTACCATGCCTTGTTTGGTAACCTTGGATGGCTAGGATTTTCTCCTTGGATTGAAGTGCGACCGTTGATTTCCACACGCCTTCGTTTTGGTAGCCGCATAGGGAAGGCCAGCATGGTGGCGCGGCTAGGTTGGCATGCCATTGGCATGGCATGCCTTGGCGCGATTTGGTCGTGTCCAAACTATGGTTTCGAGCCAAAGGTTACCATGCTTTGTCTGGTAACCTTGGATGGCTAGGATTTGCTCCAGGGATTGAAGGAAGATCGTTGATTATCGCACACCTTCGTTTTGGTAGCCGCATAGGGAAGGCCAGTATGGTGGCGCGGCTAGCATGGCTAGGGCCATGGCAAGGTGTGTTTGGCATGGTGGGGACAAGGGATTGGCATGCCGTTTGGCACATGGTACGGCTAGCATGGCTAGGTTCGTTTGGCATGGTGGGGCCAAGGGCATGGCATGCCGTTTGGAACATGGTGCGGCTAGCATGGCTAGGTGCGTTTGGCTTGGAATGACGGGGCCAAGGGCTTGCCGTGCCGTTTGGCACATGGTGCGGCTAGCATGGCTAGGTGCATTTGGCTTGACATGGCGGGGCCAAGGGCTTGGAATGCCGTTTGGCACATGGTGCGGCTAGCATGTCTAGGTGCGTTTTGCTTGGCATGGAGGGGCCAAGGTCTTGGCATGCCGTTTGGCACATGGTGCGGCTAGCATGGCTAGGCATGCCTTGTCGCGGAGATGTGGATGACATGGTTTGTCATTGGCACAGTGGTGCGGATGGCATGGTCGGCATGCCTTAGCGCGGAGATGTGGCTGGTACGGTTTGTCATTGGCACAGTGGTGCGGATGGCATGGTTGGCATGCCTTGGCGCGGAGGTGTGGCTGGCACGGTTTTCCATTGTCACAGTGGTGCAGCAGGCATGGTTGGCATGCCTTGGCACGGAGGTGCGGCTGGCACGGTTTGCCATTGTCACAGTGGTGCGGCTGGCATGGTTGGTATGCCTTGGCGCGAAGGTGTGGCTGGCACGGTTTGCCATTGGCACAGTGGTGTGGTTGGCATGTCTTGGCGCAGAGGTGTGGCTGGCACGGTTTGTCATTGGCACAGTGGTGAAGCTGGCATGGTTGACATGCCTTGGCGCGGAGGTTTGGCTGGCACGATTTTGCATTGGCAAGTGGTGCGGCTGGCATGGTTGGCATGCCTTGGCGCAGTAGCATGAGAATTAGGGTTTTTCACAAGTGATGTCAACCAAGGTTAAGGGTTTTGTCGTGGAACATGACTCATAAAAGAAAAATGATACCCTGGTAATTCTTACATAAGCATGCTGATCAATAAATGTGCTAATGATAACGTCACGTCAGATGTGCGGTTTTACGATTTTAACCCTAGGCTAAAAACCACCATCAACACCTTTCCTTGATTTTTCTCTGACATTGTATCAGTGAGAGCCTTCAGTTGGTTGAACAGCTCCTTCTGTGTTGTATCCATATCGGTTTGCTTTTTTGCAAGAGTCTCTTGCACTTTGATGAGATCAGCAATGGTAGGTGGAGGCATGAACAATTAAACAATATTCCACATAATGATGTCCAACATATCATAAACATCCACCTTCCCCTTGACAACATCCCGGATAAAATCATTTGGCTACCCCTCCTGTTTGAGGGTGAAAACGATTTCTGCTAATTTTGGTAATTTCGGGTGTGTGGGTGAGAAACGAGTTTAAATCTTAAACAATGTACTGCAAGGGATATATTCGAGAGATAGATATGTACAAATCCGGCCTAAACCAAGAAATGGCCGTTCCATACTTGCTTCGGTCACAAAGCGAAGGAGAATGGGTTGATTTAGGGGAGGGAAGCGAAGAAAGTGTTGAGACCAGAATGGTGAATTCTGGAAGAGTAGTTGTTTCACGACTTGTATCAGAAAGTTGGAAGCTAACAGATGGAAAGCTAACAAATGTTTTCTGAGTGTTGTATGCTCCTGACTGAACTTGTTGTTCGGTGTAAATAGGTAAGACCTATTTATACAAGTTAAATTGAAACACACTCTGGTCTCATTAAGAAATGGAAAACGGGTGAGTAAATGGGTGGAGGTGGTAACCTGTAACGCCTGGAATTGATGTTCCATAAAAGAAAGCGTTTTCACCATTACTCCCTGTATTTACTAACCGCCTCATCCTTACGACACTTTCTTATAACGGGCGTAGTGTACGTTGCACGCTTGTTGATGGTGGTTTTTAGACAAGGGGTAAAACCGTAAAACCTCACATATAGCATGACGTCACCGGTTACACTAGCACATTTATTAGAGCATTTAATGCGTTTATGTAAAAATTACCAGGGTATCCTTTTTCAAATACTAAATTAGGATTTCGACACACAAAACCCTAAGTTTACGCATACTGCACAACCATTGTGCAAAAGCATGGCAAACATGCCGAATGCACGTGCCGTGCAATCATCACGCAATACATAGCAATTTCACGTACCGTGCAATCATTGCGCAAAATCATGGCAATCATGCCACTCACACATACCGCGCAATCATTGTGCAAAAGCATGGCAAGCATGCTAGAATGCACGTACCGTGCAACCATCACGCAATACATAGCAATTGCACGCACCGTGCAATCACTGCGCAAATCATGGCAACCATGCAAAAACCGAGCCGCACAATCATTGCGCTTCACGGCAACCATGCCAAAACCGAGCCGCACAATCATTGGGCTTCACGGCAGCCATGCCAAATCCGAGATGCACAATCATTGCGTTGTATATGGCAGCCATGCCAAGATCCCAAACTCGCGACACTGCCACACGCACCATTGGCGCATGCCAAGCAACTCTTGCAAATTAGGGCATGCCAAGCCGCGCAAACCTAGGGGAAAATCCGCCACACGCGCCATTGGCACATTCCAAGCAACTCTTGCAACCTGGCATGCCAATCCGTGCAAACCTAGGGGAAAATCCGTCACACGCGCCATTGGCACATGCCAAGCAACTCTTGCAACCTGGCATTCCAAGCCGTGCAAACCCGGGGGCAAAGCCGCCACACGCGCCATTGGAACATGCCAAGCAACTCTT
>NW_020635485.1:103352-132111 GCF_003573695.1 Papaver somniferum
CCAAGGCTAAAGCCACCACACGTGCCACTGGCACATGCCAAGCAACTCTTGCAACCTGGCATGCCAAGCCGTGCAAACCAAGGCGAAAGACTCCACACGCGCCATTGGCACATGCCAAGCAACTCTTGCAACCTTGCATGCCAAGCTGTGCAAACCAAGGCCAAAGCCTCCACACGCGCCATTGGCACATGCCAAGCAAATCTTGCAACCTGGCATGCCAAGCCGTGCAAACCAAGGCCAAAGCCGCCATACGCGCCATTGGCACATGCCAAGCAACTCTTGCAACCCGGCATGCCAAGACGCGCAAACCAAGGCCAAGGCGTGCCACACATGCCATTGGAACATGCCATGAAACCCTTGCACTTTGGCATGCCACGCCTACATCAAAGGCCACGATTTCTCTTAAGATGCAAAATCTCGACCGTCGAAGGTCGCCGCTGAGCCGACACGTCTCTCAGTCTCAGCTTATCAAATACCAGCGACATGCTACATGTTTTCCATGAAAACACTCGAGACATCAATACATGTCACAAACTAGGGGATGCTCTTTAGGGTTTTGGTTTTGCGGTTTACAACGTGATGCATACACAAATGCCCGTTTCAAGATAGTGTATTAAGAATAAAACGGTTAGTAAATGCAGGAAGTAATGGTGAAACGCTCTTTCATTATGAAATATCAATTCCATCAAATTCCATCAATACCAGGCGTTACCACCTCTTCCCATTTAACTCATCTGTTTCTTTTCTTACGAGGCCAGAGTACGTTTCACTTAGACTTGTATAAATAGGTCTTACCTATTTCCACCAAAACACAAGTTTTTGGTCAGGGAGAAATACAACACTCAGAAAGGAAACTTTGATAGCTTTCTCAAAGCTTTCACCTTATGATACAAGTCTAGTACTACTCTTCCCGAACTGTTCTGGTCTCAACACTCTCTAAATTTGTTTATGGTTTAGATCTATTTCTCACTCACCCACCGAAATTACCAAAATCAGCAGAAAAGATTTTCACCCATAAACAATTGGCAACCACAGTGGGAGATGGATCTTTCGGTTACAATGTCAATTTTCAAAAATCGATCCCATACTTCGACCCAGACCTCAGGACGGCGAAAGCAAGCGATTTGTTCAGAGATCTATAACTCGACTACCAGAAAACCTGGTTACCAGTCACAAACTGCAAGAGATGGCTGGGGACTTCACAAGAAACTGAAAGCGAACGATTCAGTCACCAAGAAACTCCAGAGAGACTGGGGACTTTTCGCAGTTACGACAATACTACATACAAAACCGGTTTTACATGGGAAGGATCTTGTTTTCGTTAGAAGACCCAAAAAACTGAGTAAGTATAGACTGGACGAAATATACAATTTATTCTTATAGGTTCTCGATAAAACCATCATACTATTTCATCCTATGCCAACTACCGACACACACTTTCATGAAACCTGTAATATCCTATTTGTAAGTTATATCCAGAACAATAATATTAAAACCATTCATTTCAAAAATAATCCGGTATTCTCAAAAATACCAACCGTCTATCAAAATCATTCAAACTTCAAACCAGACACCCAGGGTGCCTTTCAAAAAAAAAAAAACCTAAGCGAAAGTTTGGAAAAGACAGAGAAACATTCAAGGAAAGTTTTCCAACAATGGCTTGCTCTTCTTGGAAAGAACCTCCTTTGCGCTTCGAAGCGCCGTCCTCTTCAACTTTAATTTCCTGGACAGCTTTGCGATTTCCATTTCTTGCTTCTTCACCGTATCCTCGGAAGGGCTTTCCACCGCTTCGGCCAGCAAATTTTCAACCTCAGAGAAACTTTTAACAAACCAAGGAGCATTGAACTCGAACTTCATACACATATCACGATGGAACCTCCAGCTTGAGATTACATCCCCATAAACAGTATCACCAGTCACGTCGCGCATATCGTCAATCGAAGACAAAATTTCCTCCATACGTTTAACCAACGCGTACCGACTAGTGATTTGCTTGGTCGTGGAAATATGGCCGTGGTTTTCCCATATCTTAGTATATAATTCAGCATGTCTGGATGCCACGCTGAATCCTCTCCAATAAGCACGTGATCCCGATGAGGAGCCAGGTACGGAGGATCGAAAATGGCGCCGCGACTACATCAGCGACTGGCAAAGGACTCCTAACAACAAATGCGCCTGTGGCTACTAGAGTACTTTTCATTTTCTGAACAGCAACAACATTCTCATTTTGATCCACATCCATATCAAGATCGCCTGGTGCGGCTGCTACAATTAGAGACAAAGCTGCATCTCCACCAGTCTCTGTCTCAGGGTCATCTTCAGAATCAGCTTCCTCCTGCAATACCATGGATTAGAAACTTCAGCCCCCCCCCCTCCCAAAAAAAAAGGGGGGGAACATGTGGAAGGCTTACTGATTTGCCTTCAGATCGAACAGAGGAGGATTCATCACTACTATTGGAAGAACTACTCTCCCCATCGCGGGACCCTGAGCTTTCATCCTTCTCAGCTTCCCCATCGACAGACTCAACACCACCACCCTCTGTCCTAGGGAGGTATGTTTTGCGGCTAGTGGCGAGCTTAGTGAAACGTTCGTACTATTGAGACCCTGGACGAGATGCAAAGACATATACTCAGAATGGAAATGAAGACATACGCGATCTAATCAAAGTCAAGAAGAAAATCATACGTACCCTCATGTTGGATGAACTAAAAGGCGGTAAAGCTGTGGAGTCTAACTGGAAACCTGTTAGAGCATTGCTCGGTTGAACCCACCAAGCGTTGGTATGTCAAGTTTGGTTGTCATATTTTAGTGAACCAAAACTCATGTTAAGTGTCGCTTGATTATGTACTAGAGTTATACTTCGTATAGGTTAGCTTGAAAGCATTAGGATATGAGACATTACAAGTATTGCAAAGTCTTGAAGATGTGAAGAAGCGATGAGCTACAACAACAATCATCCTTCCACTTGAGGTTAGTGATATTTGACTTGAACTGTTTCATTCCCTATCGTATCTTTCAAGTCGTGCATATTGAAAACATAACTGCGAAGCATGTTTGAACTCTATATAGACATAGTATTAAAGAATACGATACGAGGTTTATTACTTAACCATTAAACTTTGTAGATAAGACATCGCCATAATCATTTGAATGCTATTGTGATCATGTATGGGTATAAGGTGAGGATTTCATTCTAGGGAACAATGTAAGTGTGAAAGAGAACTTACAAAGTAAAGATGTCGACAAACTTTGAACACGTGTTGAATGCGTATTTACTATACTTGTTCAAAGATATTCCTTAAAGGCTAAATGGAAGAGAATCCCAGAATCGAAACATATAAGTTAAGAATCTTTTAATTAAGGTTATTAATTTGTCTTGGACGGAAACATATGGAAGTGGTATTGTGCATTTACTAATTATATTTTCCAAGAGATTTCGAATATATTTTTGGACAGAGCATTTCTAGGAATTATGAAAACCGAATCTGTGCATTTATGAAGATCTTGAGAATATTTTCGGTTTTGGAAATTCCTTGGTGTCCAAACTTCCTTGTATATAAATACACGAGGTTTGCCCTTCTAGCAAACTAATCCTTTGTAACAATTTGACTTCCTCTTTTGTCATTTTTACTGGTGTAGCCGCCTATCAGAGAGGAGAGTAATCTAATTAGGTGAAATCTCTTATGGCCACTCAGTTTAAAGTCTTCTTTGGGATTGAGAAGCTCTAGCGCGACCCGTTGGTGGGAAACTAGATAATTGCGGTTTATCTTTGTTTTCGATTTGATTTGATTGACTAACGGAGGTTCAAATCTGTTTGCACCTATTTTGTTTATGCTTGAGAATCTTCTCTTCTGATATAAGATTCATTCAAACTAGTACAGAGTTTCGACAGGGATCTTCAGACTGTTGTTAGTGCTAAAGACGTTCTTGTGGTGATCCATTGTTAACAGACTCCGTTCTGTGCGTGACTGATCACAAGAAGATTCAAGTGATTGTGTGCAGGTGTTTATTGAAGATCAAAGAAGATTTGAAGACGAAGAAGATATTGAAGATCTGAATTGGGTTTATAATCTTTGGTGTGCACAATACTTGTTTGGGAAAAGAGGATCCAATTGATAATCGGTTTATCCTTGTGGTAGATTGGATTGATTGATTGTAGTAGATCGGCATCAACACGGTTCCTTTTGGATTAAATGTGTTGTTGGCTTAATTTTAATTGATTACCTTCGGGTGATTGAAACATAAGATAGATCTAGACCTGACGAAGGAGTTTATGTTGAGATAAACGGAAGAGCCTTTGTTTGACTCATATCACTTGGTTGAAGAGAGTTGATACCAAACAGATTTCTTATTCCTTTACTGTTTGGAATACAAACCAAAGGGATTGTTCCAAGTACGTGACTTATTCTTAAGTTGGAGGCATGGGGATACAGACAGAACTAGGTATACTATAGATTTAGGTACTTGGCCTCAACTATACGAAGTAAGTGTATTTTTTGTAGCGGATTAATCCTGAGAGTATTCAATTCTGGACAAGGTCCCGGGGTTTTTCTGCATTTGCGGTTTCCTCGTTAACAAAATCTTGCTGTGTCATTTACTTTTATACTCCGCATTATAATTTTTTTTATTATAATTAAAGTAACTCACACAAACGTTAATGTCCTATTACTTGATAAGTTAATCCTATTGTGTTTTGTTAAGTCCGAACCTTTTTATCAAGTAACACACTTTGTCGTTTTCTTGTCTCGATCTCGTATCCATAGACGATCACACAGAGTGTGAACCGATTAGTTGTATTGTCTCGATCTCGTATCCATAGACAATCACTTTCGGAGGAAAGGACTTATAGGTAGGAAAAGTTTTAGCTTGAGGTATATTTGGGTACACTCGCCTTTTCAATTGGTATCAGAGCAGGCAAACACGAAAAGATCTAACAATATGTGTTTGGTGCGATCCAACCTATAAGAAGTGAATCTATGTCTGATTCAGTTAACGTTATGCAAGAGCTTGAATGCTTAAATGTTGAGGAAGTTAATACTTCATTGACTCATGATTCAGGGGTAATGAAAACATCTACGTCTTTTTTTGATGAAAAAGAAGATGCTGATAAAGAGTTGGTTAAACTCCTAAAGCCTATACAATCTCTGTCTTCTAAGGTGGTTATTTTAAACACAGAGACAAATCTTCTTAAAAAGGAGATTAAAGAAAAATACATTCAACTGAACTGTTTTATAAAAGAGAAAATGGATCTCGTTGTCAAACTAGAAGCTCTTGGTAAATCTCTTACAGATAAAGAGATACGTCCTATGATTCTGACTAATGATTATGTTGTGATTTCTTCTGATGAGGAAACTAAAAGTCCTTGCTCGACTTTTACATATGGTGATAAGATCGGTGTAATTACATCTGAAACAGATCAAGATGATGGTAGTTTACCTAAATACATCAAGTTGGAAGAGGATGAGAAACCAACTTCCAGTTCTACTGATGATCAAACGAAATCTTGTCCAGAGGAAACTTTGAACAGATTCCTTGTTGATGCTAAGGAATATAATTTTCAGTCTCGTGATAAGAAACTCATTCTTATTCAACATGCAGTGGTAAATTTTTTGAAGGAAGTTTCTTTTCTAAGAAAACTGAAAGATTATTCCTCAGTAGAAAAACAGATTATACTACATCCCAACAAGATCGACTCAAGAGGAGGAGAAAGAGTTGATAATCGCTTCTGGAAAAAGGTCCTCCACACCCATATCGAAGCTGCGCTGGTTTTGATGAGGAACGGGTTTAGAAGGATGGGAAAGAGCGGATCTCTGCCAAAGGAAACAATCAGGATTTTACGATAATTGTTTCAGATGATCACACTAATGTGAATAATAAGGAAGTCCTTAGAATGAGAAAATCATATGAAAATCTCATCGTAAGAATCAAGAGAGATCTAGCTATCTCTGAGAATCCTCACATTAGTAAACTTTCTCCACATGATCATATCTCTAGAGTTAGAAAAGATCATCGTCTTGCGAGAAAATATGTCGGGCAGAAATTCCCTAAGAGAGACATGAATTATGTTTCGAATATTCACAGTAAGCTTGAAGAAGCTTATTTGGATGCAATTTAATTTCATTAATATTGTGCTCTCTCATCCCTGTCTGTTTCCTTAATTTTGGATGAGAAAAGCACATAAAATACAAGGGCACATAATAAAGGAAGATTGTCTTTCACTTTTGGAAAATATGAGATATTGTTGGAATAACTTTCGACTTTTAGAAAAATAAGCATGTTCGAACAACATACTTGTATATATATGTATGTATATATATATATTCGAATAAACCCTGATTCTTTAGAAACCCTTTCAACAAGAACATTATCCTTCTCTGAAGATATGTCACCTATAACTCGCAGTGTTACTAGGCATGATAGAAGGGAAGCACGAAAAGTAAGAAACAGTCAAGGGTTTGTCCCATATCAAAGAATCAGGAAGATTATCTCAAGAAACGTTTTTAATGACATCTCTGATAGATCTCAAGAAGAAATAAGTCTCATCGCAATCGATGATTCAGATTCTACCATGTGGTTATATACTGATGGTATCCATGATGCTATGCATGAATATGATGAACTCATAAGAAATCTTTTTTCCTTGATAAAAGATCGAGAGGAAATCAAAGAAAGCCTGGAAGAGGCAAAAAGTGAGGTTGTTGACTTAAAGATCCAATTGGAATAGCTTAGGAAACTAAAAGTGGTTGCAGACAAGTCTCTCGAGACATGCATTAAGAGTTTGAGCACTTAAGAGACCTCGGTGAACAACAAGAGCACCACTAGAGATTAAGTTATTTGATGTTATACTTAGTCTAGTTTAATAGACATCAATTTGTGATTTATTTCATCGATTGTATTGATCTATTATGAATAAAATTATTTGTTTTGAGTAATTTTCTTGTGATAGTTTTCGGTTTATATAGCTTGTGATTTATTGCTTTTATATTATTGCTATGTATGATTATGAGATGTATGTTTTCGGTTTCACTACCTTAATGTTCGATCTCATATGTGAACCCTCATGGTTTGGGTGACTTTTTGATTTAGCAGGATTTGAGTTCCAACCCAAGTAGGTAGGCTTTGTCAAAGGATTATGAGGGGTTCTCTTAGAAACAGTATGTGAAAAAGTCACAATATGTTGAATCGATTTTTGGTTTAGCATAAAAGCATATGTGTTTCTACGGTTTTCGACTTTTGCTTGCAATAGTTCAAAACCGTTTTTCAACCTTTCTCTGGTAAAGGTTGAGGTGTGTTGTTATGCCTTTTGATTATGCATAAGTATGACAACGAGAGGTGATATTTCGTTATCGATCCTCCCTGGACGAAGATGCAATCATATTGGAGGAGTGGACGCAAAATTGAGGTAACAATGTTGTTAGTTAATTGTTTTCCTGTTTAAGAAAAGCCCGAGTTTATATTATATATGTGTATTGCTTTTGCTCAACGAAATTTAGGTGCAATTGATTTTTATTCCATGTTATGTGTGTGGATGTGTGTTTCAATTGATTCCTGTTAAGAAAAACTATTGTTATCTTGCTTTATTGTGTGGTATCAACCGTTTAGGCTTACAAAATTGTGGTACAATTAATGTGTGTGTTGATTCAATTGGTTCCAGTTAAGGAAAACCATTGTTGTCTTGCTTTTGTTTGGTATCAATGGTTTAGACTTACAAAATTGCGGTACAATTGATATGTTTGTGATTCAATCGGTTCTGGTTAAGAAAAACCTTTGGTATTTTGCTTTGGTAGTTTATCACTGGTTTAGGCTTACAAAATTAAGGTGCAATTGCAGTGCTTATAACGTCTTATGTTGATTCAATTGCTTCCGTTTGAGGTAAATGATTTTGCAAGTTGATTTATATTGGTTTGTATGAATTGTTTATGGATTAACGAAATAATATGTGTACGAGACGAGTTGTTTAGTCCAATTCGATTCCAGATAAGAAACTAAGTTAACTCTGATCTTACTTTGTCTTATCAAAGTGAGGTTTCGGTTATTCAAGTCTAATCGAATGCCAAGACAAAGAAATAATAGTTAACGAACCTAGCATTTGGTTTGTTTGAAATTCAAAGGTCTAAGTTTTGGATAATTAGAACATGATGAGAAAGATGGAGTTTTATACTTTATTTTGGTCTTATCGAATTAAGTGGTTTTTCTTGGAAAATTGGTTTAGCAAAGGAGATATATTGTTTAGTTGTTTTTGGTTTGCTAAAATAAATGGGAAAAATTGTTTCGGACAATTGTTTCCTTGGTAACATATAAAAATAAAACTACTTGCAGTTTCGGTTTTGATAGTGGTTATCAGAACGTGATGTGTGGAACCCTCGTGCCTAACTCTACAGGTTTGCAAGTCTATTTCTGATATTTGTAAGATTCTTTTCGTGTTGTCCTTTATTTTTTCGTTTCTTTGTCATTTTTGTAACAAAAAGGGGGAGAAATATATGGAGTAAACATGTGATACTGGCATTGATATTATATTGATTGGTATCACTAGGGGAAAGAACATTGGTGCTTTAATGTTATTTATCTAACGAAAGAGTGAAAGCACAGACTAAGGGGGAGTAACATATCATACCGTGCGGATTGATTATCTACCTATATTCCTTAGGGGGAGTATTTTGCTTTGTTATTATGATGTCAACCGCGACATTTTCAAGGATTGAATGTAAGCAGGTTTTTCTGCGTTGTTGAATCATGAGTCAAGTGGATGTAATTGTTTATCCATATTGATGTAAGAGTTTTGTCACTAAAATTGACAAAGGGGGAGATTGTTAGAGCATTGCTCGGTTGAACCCACCATGCGTTGGTATGTCAAGTGTGGTTATCATATTTTAGTGAATCAAAACTCATATTAAGAGTCGCTTGATTTTGTACTAGAGTTATACTTCGTATAGGTTAGCTTGAAAGTGTTAGGATATGAGACATTACAAGTATTGCGAAGTCTTGAAGATGTGAAGAAGTACGGAGCTACAACAACACCGATCATCCTTCCACTTGAGGTTAGTGATATTTGACTTGAACTGTTTCATTCCCTATCGTATCTTTCAAGTCGTGCATATTGAAAACATAACTGCGAAGCATGTTTGAACTCTAGATAAACATAGTATTAAGGAATACAATACGAGGTTTATTACTTAACCATTAAACTATGTAGATAAGACATCGCCATAATCATTTGAATGCTATTGTGATTTTGTATGGGTATAAGGTGAGGATTTCATCCTAGGGAACAATGCTTGCATGTGTTCTAAGTAAGTAAGTTCATAGACTTGTTTTGTGAACCGAAAAGGAAATGGACAGGAGTTATTGATTTTGTTATTCATTGCTTATCTTATGAAAAACCAATAAGTGTGATAGAGTAGTCCACTCACAACTTGTTGTGTTCTTGGTGGAACTGTTCACAAAGTCCTGACTTTTGTATTGATAAAACTTTTATTAGTAAAACCAATCTTAAGTAATCACCTTGGTATGTATCGGTTATGCAGCTTCCAAAAGATGAGAGGGGAACCGATCCTTGTAAGGGGTGAAGGGAACCGATCCTAGTAAGGGGTAAGGGGAACCGATCCTTATAAGGGGTGAAGGGGAACCGATCCTAGTAAGGGGTGCAGTGCAAATAGGGGAACCGATCCTTGTATGGGGTGCAACACATTTACAGTGAAAAGGGGAATCGATCCTGTGAAGGGGTGCAACACATATGAGTTAGATTCCATATATATGTGGGGAACCGATCCTAGTACCTAGTCAACCATATCTTTGGTAAGCTAGTGTGACTATGCTTAGTACTCACATGGAAGGTAGAACCAAAACTTTTTTTGGTAGAACCGTAAACGCATGAGTGTGATTGAATGTTTGGTTTGATCAATCACATAGTTCATGAAAGTCAGATGAACCAATTCTAAACTTGTTTGGAAGTGTGGCAAATCGGTTTCAAGATTGTAAGTGTGAAAGAGAACTTACAAAGTAAAGATGTCGACAAACTTTGAACACGTGCTGAATGCGTATTTACTATAATTGTTCAAAGATACTCCTTAAAAGCGAAATGGAAGAGAATCCCAGAATCGAAACATTTAAGTTAAGAATGTTTTAATTAAGGTTATTAATCTGTCTTGGACGGAAACATATGGAATTGGTAATGTGCATTTACTAATTATATTTTCCAAGAGATTTCGATTATATTTTTGGACAAAGCATTTCCAGGAATTATGAAAACCGAATCTGTGCATTTATGAAGATCTTGAGAATATTTTCGATTTTGGAAATTCCTTGGTGTCCAAACTTCCTTGTCTATAAATACACGAAGTTTGCCCTTCTAGCAAACTAATCCTTTGTAACAATTTGACTTCTTCTTTTGTCATTGTTACTGGTGTAGCCGCCTATCGGAGAGCCGAGTAATCTAATTAGGTGAAATCTCTTACGGCCACTCAGTTTAAAGTCTTTTTTGGGATTGAGAAGCTCTAGCGCGACCCGTTGGTGGGAAACTAGATAATTGCGGTTTATCTTTGTTTTCGATTTGATTTGATTGACTAACGGAGGTTCAAATCTGTTTGCACCTAGTTTGTTTATGCTTGAGAATCTTCTCTTCTGATATAAGATTCACTCAAACTAGTACAGAGTTTCGACGGGGATCTTTAGACTGTTGTTAGTGCTAAATACATTCTTGTGGTGATCCATTGTTAACAGACTCCGTTCTGTGTGTGATTGATCACAAGAAGATTCAAGTGATTGTGTGCCGGTGTTTATTGAAGATCAAAGAAGATTTGAAGACGAAGAAGATATTGAAGATCTGAATTGGGTTTATAATCTTTGGTGTGCACAATACTTGTTTGGGAAAAGAGGATCCAATTGATAATCGGTTTATCCTTGTGGTAGATTGGATTGATTGATTGTAGTAGATCGGCATCAACAGGGTTCCTTTTGGATTAAAGGTGTTGTTGGCTTAATCTTAATTGATTACCTTCGGGTGATTGAAACATAAGATAAATCTAGACCTGACGAAGGAGTTTATGTTGAGATAAACGGAAGATCCTTTGTTTGACTCATATCACTTGGTTGAAGAGAGTTGATACCAAACAGATTTCTTGTTCCTTTACTGTTTGGAGTACAAACCAAAGGGATTGTTCCAAGTACGTGACTTATTCTTAAGTTGGAGGCGTGGGAATACAGGCGGAACTAGGTATACTATAGAGTTAGGTACTTGGTCTCAACTATACGAAGTAAGTGTATTTTTTGTAGCGGCTTAATCCTGAGAGTATTCAATTCTGGACAAGGTCCCGGGGTTTTTCTACATTTGCAGTTTCCTCGTTAACAAAATCTTGCTGTGTCATTTACTTTTATATTCCGCATTATAATTGTTTTTATTATAATTAAAGTAAATCTCACAAACGTTAATATCCTATTACTTGATAAGTTAATCCTATTGTGTTTGGTTAAGTCCGAACCTTTTTATCAAGTAACACACTTTGTCGTTGCATTGTCTCGATCTCGTATCCACAGATGATCACACAGAGTGTGAACCGATTAGTTGTATTGTCTCTATCTCGTATCCATGGGCAATCACTTTCGGAGGAAATGACTTATAGGTAGGAAAAGTTTTAGCTTGAGGTATATTTTGGTACCCTCGCCTTTTCAATTTGTATCAGAGCAGGCAAATACGAAAAAATCTAACAATCTGTGTTTGGTGCGATCTAGACTTGACAAAGGAGTTTATGTTGATATAAACGGAAGAGCCTTTGTTTGAGTCATATCACTTGGTTGAAGAGAGTTGATACCAAACAGATTTGTTGTTCCTTTACTGTTTGGAATACAAACCAAAGGGATTGTTCCAAGTACGTGACCGGGGCATGAGAATACAGACGGAACTAGGTATACTATAGAGTTAGGTGCTTGGTCTCAACTATACAAAGTAAGTGTATTTTGTGTAGCGGCTTAATCCTGAGAGTATTCAATTCTGGACAAGGTTCCGAGGTTTTTCTGCATTTGCGGTTTCCTCGTTAACAAAATCTTGCTGTGTCATTTACTTTTATTTTCCGGATTATAATTGTTTTTATTATAATTAAAGTAAATCACACAAACGTTAATATCCTATTACTTGATAAGTTAATCCTATTGTGTTTGGTTAAGTCCGAACCTTTTTATCAAGTAACACGCTTTGTTGTTGTATTGTCTCGATATTGTATCCATAGACGATCACACAGAGTGTGAACCGATTTGTTGTATTGTCTCGATCTCGTATCCATATACAATCACTTTCGGAGGAAAGGACTTATAGGTAGGAAAAGTTTTAGCTTGGGGTATATTTGGGTACCCTCGCCTTTTTAATTGGTATCAGAGCAGGCAAACACGAAAATATCTAACAATCTGTGTTTGGTGCGATCCAACCTATAAGAATTGAATCTTGATCGATTCATTTAACGTAGTTGCAGGATTTTGATTTCTTCACAAGTTCTTGGTGAAGATCACTTATGGAGTATTTAATATTTCTATTCCTAAAGATGTTGGGAATGATAGTTATGTATGTCTTGAGTGACTTGCATGTACCTTTGGTAAACATAGGATTGTATATCATACTGTTGTGCTACTATGATATTATGTCCTGTGTAACAAGTTATATCTTGAAAATGGATAAGATTCCTCTTATGATTTGTATGGATCATGGCTATTGTATTTCGATTAAATTTGGAATCTTAAATATAATTTGGTCAGCCTACCAAAGTATATGCGTGTACATTTTCAGATTTAACTCTGCTAATGTTTCGCAATCTAGGATGCGATTTTAGAATTTCTGTGTTCCTTCTAGGAATATATTTTCGGTTAATAACTTTATTAACAATGGATTGCTTCATAATCCTCACAACTATTTTAACGAAGCAAGTGATCTTTTGAAATACATGTTTATTGATTCTAATGATAGTCTCAACGAATATCATACTTTGTTCAATTCTATCTCTGTATACTCTACAAAATTCTTGAATAAATCTCAAGTAATATTATCCTATGGTAATAAAAGAGTACACAAGTTATTGGACAAAAATATGGAATCAACCAAGAATAAAGATCCAGTCCACAGAAAATCGGTTTTCAAAAAGAAGGACCTAGCGACAAAATCAGAATTGTTTCCTAACAAGCTACGGTTTCCAATTTTAGGTGTTTTGCCTAAAACTAGTTATTTCCGGTTTTTGTCATCAAGTCTTCCTATAAAAGATAATCTCTTGCTATGTATTCAAATATATTGGGGAAGATTGAACAAAACCGTAACTAGGGTTTCTTGTATTTTCGCAAATATGAGAAGAGGAAAAACTACGACCAAGTCCGGTAACAAATGGTTCAGGGTTAATGACATGGATGAACTCCGATTTCCTAACAGTGTTAATAGTAAGCATGAACTCACCAGTTTTATTGAAAATTCCTGCTTTAGGAAGTATGAAACAATCAAAAGAATGGATTTCACAACTGAAAAGGACCAAAAGTGTTTGATCCTGATGTCTGAAATATGGACTATGTGAATTTTGTTCAAGATAGAAGTTGGGAAAATCTTTTCATTATCGAAAAACTTTCACCTGACATGGTAAGAGTTTTTTATGCCAATATTCATAATACTGATCACAAAAAACTCAGCTTTGTGACACTTGTTGGTCATGAAATCTGTTATATAGATCGAAGAAGCATTTCTAATGCTATTAAGTGTTGTAAGGAAAGAAATCACATGATTACCGGAGTTGAAATTGATCACGATATCGTTTCAACATGTCTTACTGAAAAGAAGGTTACATGGGAAAATGACAGACTACCAACAAAGGATGTTCCTCTTCATCTTAGAATTTTTGGTAAACTTGCAGTTGCTACCATTTTCGCAAGTACAAGAGATAAGTATATCTGGGATAAGACATTTGCAGAATTCATCCACTTTCTGCTAAAATAGGATACTCAAAATCTTTGTGGCATCATTGTCAGTCAAATGATCAAGATATCAGATTATATCTCATCTTCTGGTATCAAAAGGAATCTCGGATTTCCATGTATCATTACTAAAATCCGCGAATCAGTCGGAGGATAGGATTTTGAAGATAGAGTAAGCATGAATGCTGTGACTAATAAGACTATAAGACAAATGACTGGGATGCGTACCCGTCAGGGTCATGATGGCATTGCAAGAATTCAATCTAATTCTTTCGAGAGAATGCTTCTTACCCAGGTTGAAAGCATTGGTAAACAACTTGACTGTTTCCAGAGACAAGTGAGCTTTATTACTCGTAAAGACATAGAAACTCTTAAAAGTATTCAAAAGTTTGAATTAGAGTTTTGGGATCAAGAATCAAAGATTGAGGAAGAGCGACAAAAAGCACTTGGTCCAAATGAATGCTCTTCTCAAGAAATAAGTGAAGATTAAATCTCTTCGAGAAAGATAAACATTAGTTTTGATTTAGTGTAATAAAGTCTATATTTTGGTTATGAATAAAATTATTTGTTTTGAGTAATTTTCTTGTGATAGTTTTTGGTTTACATAGCATGTGCTTAATTTCTTTTATCTTATTGCTATGTATGATTATGAGATGTATGTTTTCTGTTTTATTGCCTTAGTGTTCGATCTCATATGTATGAACCCTCATGGTTTGTGTGACTTTTTGAGGATTATGAGGGGTTCTGATAGAAACGGTATGTGAAAAAGTCACAATATGTTGAATCGGTTTTGGTTTAGCATAAAAGCATATGTGTTTCGACGGTTTTCAACTTTTGCTTACAATTGTTAAAACCGGTTTTCAACCTTTCTCTGGTAAAGGTTGAGGTATGTTGTTATTATTTTTGTTTGCGCATAAGGATGACAACGAGAGGAGATATTTTGCTATCAATCCTCCCTGGACGAAGATGCTATCATATTGGAGGAGTGGATGCGAAATTGAGGTAACAATGTTGTTAGTTAATTGTTTTCTTGTTTAAGAAAAGCATGAGTTTATATTTTATATATGTATTGCTTTTTCTTAACGAAATTTAGGTGCAATTGATTTGTTATTCCATGATGTGTGTGTGTATGTGTGTTTCAATTGATTCCTTTTAAGAAAAACTATTGTTATCTTGCTTTATTGTGTGGTATCAATCGTTTAGTCTTACGAAATTGTGGTACAATTTATGTGTGTGATGATTCAATTGGTTCCGGTTAAGGAAAACCATTGTTGTCTTGCTTTTGTTTGGTATCGATGGTTTAGACTTACAAATGTGCGGTACAATTGATGTGTTGGTAATTCAATTGGTTCCAGTTAAGAAAAAACCTTTGGTATTTTTCTGTGGTAGTTTATCACTGGTTTAGGTTTACAAAATTACGGTGCAATTGCGGTGCTTATAACGTCTTATGTTGATTCAATTGCTTCCTGAAAAAGCGGGGGTCTAACAACACCACCCAATATTTCACTTAGCAATCTGTATGGACAAACTTGGATAAACTTTTAAGAGAATCAACAAGACTCAATCAATTAAAAGTTAATCAACAAGTTGATATCTCAATATCTCAATCTGATTGATACTCAACAAATACAATCTGCGAGTCAAATCAAGAGAAATAACTTGGACGGTACCAAAGACCAATGTCCAAGTGTTAATCAATGAAACCAACAATCACAAGATTGGATCTCCAATTGATTAACAACTCACAACCTGTATTATTTCAATTATATAACAAATATAATGTGGAAAAGAAATAACACAGACACCAGAAATTTTGTTAACGAGGAAACAGCAAATGCAGAAAAACCCCGGGACCTCGTCCAGATTAGATACACACTGTATTAAGCTGCTACAGACACTAGCCTACTCCAAACTAACTTCGAACTGATCTATAGTTGAGCCTCTACCCAGTCTCCCACTGATACAATGTACAGTTGCACCCCTACGCCTCTGATCCCAGCAGGATACTGCGCACTTGATTCCCTTTGCTGATCTGACCCACAACAAAGAGTTGCTACGACCCAAAATCGCAGGCTTTGATAATAAACGAATATGTCTCATACAGACAAGTCTACCAAAGGATAAATCTTTCTCCCACAGATAAACCCTAACTTTTGTTCCGTTTTTTGATAATTCTATCAAGGTATATTCAAGGAACCAATTGATAAATCCGGTCTTATATTCCTGAAGAACAACCTAGATAAATCAATCACCTCTCAATACTCGATTCCTGAATACACAAGAAGAATACTGAGGATTCACGAACAGTGAGACGAAGATGTTCGTGAATACTTTATCTTACCTATCGGAGAAACAAGTTCTCGAGCCAATCAGAAACAATTGTACTCTTAACAATAGAAACGTAAGATCAGATCACCCAACTACGATAAAAGTAGTATCGGTCTGGCTTCACAATCCTTTAATCGTTAATCCGAGTTTGAAGAAGAAACTCAAGGATTAATGGAGATCGACTCTAGCTTTGAAGAAAACTAGTATCACACAAGAAAGGTGTGTGAGGATTAGTTTTCCTCAACCTAGACGTCCCCTATTTATATCCTTTCAAACCAGGGTTTTTACTTAAAAATTAAGCAATGAATATTAACCACTGATTTGGATCCAATCCAATATGTCTCAACAGTTAGATCGAAAGACAAAGCTTGTCAAATACACTCGTGTACGTTTTCCAGGTTTGTGAAAACCGGCCCAAACATTCACATACATGTTGGTTTAATATAACAACCAAAAGGCAACCACATGAGATTCACATATTAACCATGTTCCCCATTCATCATAACTAGTCCACTTGACTCAAACAAACTAGTTAGAGATACATTCAATTGCTATGAGATCTTGCGTAACTACACAAGACACAATCGAACTCTAGATGATATCGATTCGATTAGAATCGACTCAATGAACATTATAGCCACGGTTTGCATAAAACATTCCTTAGTAATTTAATATCTATGTTCAGAGAAAATCATCTTAGATTACAACCACTCAAGTTCACAAACAAGTTCGCGGACTTAAGCATTCGGTTTTGAGTTTTCCAAAACTCAGTAGAAATTCTCGGTCGAGAACTTACGCCAGTTCGCAGACTAGGTCTGCGGATTGAGTTCGCGGACTTGCGTCACACAAACGAGTTTCGAAAATCCCAGAAGAAATTCTCGGGTTTGAGAACTTCCGGCAGTTCGCGGACTTGGCAAGCCAATTCCACAATCCTACCGAACATACTTGCTCAACAAAGTTCAAAGAACTTCGGATCAAGGGTTATGTAATCTACTCTCATTCCAATCATTGAGACTTTCTCTTAGAATGCTATCCCAACCGTTATTCACAAATTGTCTTCACGTCGGAGCAATTCTCAACTTAGTGATTGAAAGATGAAGATAAACATGGATAAAGCGAAAAGCTTTACCAACACACATATTCCGAGAAAAAGATAAGCATTGAATACTCAGCTCGAAATAGTAGTGTGCTTGATCTAGTCTATAAAGCATACGAATTTGTCTCATAAGAAGTAGGAGGTAGAGTAGATAGACTTATGAGTGACAGATAAGTTCAAGTCTTCACATATCTTTTTGTTGATGAAGTTCCACGGTTCCTTGGTGTAGATTTTTGTCGTTTTCGTTGAATCTCCATGAAGTCCTTGAGCTCAGCTGCACTTTTCCTATCCTAGTCCGAGACTTGCTAGTAGGCTAGATATCAAGACTATTTAGTTTTGATCACTAACATTGACAAACATGCTTGATATAGCAACGCATGCGAGGTCGACCGAGCTATGCTCTAACAATCTCCCCCTTTGTCAATTTTAGTGACAAAACTATTAATACATATGGAATACAAAAAAGATAATCTTTAGTGTCTCCTATTCCATAGTATAATCTTCAACATTCCTTGAAATTTACGTCCTTTCCAAGTACTCCAATGATTCCAAAGGTTGTAAGTTCAGCATCATCGTTGTTGAAGATTCGTAGCACAATAACGAGAGAAATCGAGAGTCTCAATCATTATTAATAGTGTCATAGTACTACTATGAATATCAAAGTCCAATTGCATCACGACTTTAACAATAGTACTATGGTGATATGTATCACTCCCCCTTAGTCGATACCTATCTCGGTCATGGAAATCACTCCGCCTTACACAATGATCCGAAAACCATATGTATTATGTAGTGTGAGCTACAATATTTCTCCCCCTTTTTTTCAATGAAATTGGCAAAGGTAAAGAGCGGGTTCATAATACATTCCCACAAGAGACAATGCATAACCAAAAGAAAAGATACATATCATCTTAAATTTAGATGCAATCTTATAGCCGAAGCTAACAACATTAATGAGTTTTAAGATACAAGATAACCCCTAAAAAATTCCACAGCCGCACTCCCTGCAAGATATTACCATTAATCACAAGTTCAAAAGAACTCTCCCCCATAATATGTCATTCTCAAAAGAGAACAATATAAGTGACCTTCAAAATAAAAGAAGGATTTTGACAAACTACCAATGAATCAAAAATAAACAACAAAACTCTAAAAACCGAACCGGAGAGTAGTACTGGAGTTTAGACTCGATTGCCCAAAAGAAAAGAATAAGCAAGGGGAAAGAGTCATAAACACAATCTAATGAACTAGAACAACCCCAATAGCCTGCCGCAAGTTTTGAAATGTTGCAGTGTCTAAGGGTTTGGTGAGAATATCAGCCAATTGTTGTTCGGAAGGCACAAATTCCATACCAATGATACAGTTTTCATAAAGATCACGAATAAAATGGTATCTTATGTCAATGTGCTTTGTTCTTGAGTGATCAACAGGATTCTCAGTAATTCAAATCGCACTGGAGTTATCACAAAAGATTCTCATTATTCCAGTATCAACTCCATAATCGGCAAGCATCTGTTTCATCCACATAAGTTAAGTACAGCAGGACCCTGCAGCAATGTATTCTGCTTCATATGTAGACATGGATTGAGAATTTTGTTTCTTGCTATGCCATGCAACAAGATTCAGTCCTACATAGTAGAAACCCCCTGATGTACTTTTTCTGTCTTCCACATACCCTGCCCAATCAGCATCAGAATAAGCAGACAGTTCTGTGTTAGTATCAAAAGTGTATGAAAGACCATACCCGGGAGTGTGATTTATAAATCGTACGATTCTTTTTGCAGCAGCAAGATGTGACTCCCTTGGATCCGCCTGAAACCTTGCACAACAACCAACACTGAAGGAGATGTCAGGCCTAGTGGCTGATAGACACATTTTTTTGTCTAAATTGTACTCAATGTCTCTATTGTTAGAATTTGGATCTATTTCTCAACCAGTTACTATTTTACAACAAGAAAAGGTCATTACTCAGGTTCTTGAATCTAGTGAAAATGATAAGTTAGCTGGGAAGAAAAAACCTCCTAAAAATCAGCAGTGGTTACTAGAAAAGCTAGCAAAGAGAGTATGAAGCTTTTGGTTGACAAAGGGAGTTCACCTCCTCCTCCTCAGCAACCTTTCAAATGAAAGTTGTTTTTTTGGAATCTTAGGGGCCTTAAGAGACAAAAGGCCAGGGATAAATTACATTCTTTAGTCAAGACTAATAATCCTACTCTAGTTTGGGTGGTGGAACCTAAAATTAAATCTTAGAAATTCAGAATAAAGTTTCATGGTATGGATCATAAAATAATTCATTATTCAACAGATGGTAATAAAGGAAATATTTGGTTGTTTTGGAATTGCTCAATTCAAGTTCCTAATGTGGTTAAAATTTCTAGTCAAAGTGTTACTGTGGAGGTTGGTGGTGTTCTTGTTACAGGTATTCATGCTAATTCTTATACAGTGAATAGAAGAATCTTATGGCAGGATTTATATGAAATAAGTTTACTTGATAAACCTTGGCTTCTTATAGGTGACTTTAACACTGTCCTAAATGCTGATGAAAAAAAGGGAGGTAGAAGTCCTCTTAATGCCGCAATGAGTGATTTTAAGGATTGTGTTCACTCTTGTGGCCTAATTCAAGCTCCTAAAAGTGGCTCAGAATTATCTTGGTGTAATGATTAAATATTTTTTGTGGTTGTAGTAATGAGGTTCAAACTCTCGGACTTGTGAAGGATAATTTTTTTTGAAAATAAATATATATACAAATATTGACAATATGGTGGAGAGTTACTGGGACTAAGGTCTTGGACAATTCTCATGCATATGGTACATTTTATTTATCCTTAACAATTATCACTCAAAACATAAAATGTACGGACTCTTATTTTGCCAATATAGATTCTCAGAATATTAGTTATAAATCGTAAGCATGGGACATCAAACAATTAAGCAAGCATGTCGCATCAAATAAAATGATAACTAATTAATCAAAATCATTTTTCAATTTTAAATCAATGCAAAAGTCATAAAAAGAATAAAATTTACCAGAATGACGAAAATCGCCTCCTCCGTTGTCCCAATGTTGGGTTTAGCTCATCATGGTGAAATACCTCTCAAAATATTTTATTAAGCTCAATTGGTATTTACAAGAAGAGAAAGCAATGAAACAGGAAATCTGCAACAGCGCATTTGCGTTACAGACCGACTGTTTCAAGTCTCAACTGTTATGCTGAAGATAATCGTTACAAATCTAAAGATAAATGTAGCAAACGAGGATGAAGAAACTGTTACAATGACGATAAATGTTGGAATCCAGTTGAAGAAACTGTTACAACCAGTTGAAGAAACTGTTACGAAGGATGAATAAACCGTCGCCGTTTCCCTGTTCTTCACGAGCAGCAGGAGCAGCAGCAACAGAGTTCTGAAAACTCTTGATTCACACCTCCTGAGCTCTCCTCTCGACCCCAAACTCTCGACACCCATTCTTTGTGATAATAGTAACCTTTTTATACTCCTAAGTCTCATTTAATCTCGCCATAACTCCTCAAAAATCTTCACAGTGAAGAAAATTATTTTTGAGAATAATTTCTTATTTCTTTCTCTGTGTACGTTAATTTCCTTGAAAATATTCAGAAACTGATTTATACGAAACCTAGGAAAGTATCTGGTCTTAACTCCACAACCATGCAGCATCTTTTACGTGATTTTCTTTCCAAAAATGAAACCGATATTCTTCTCTCCTGTTTTGATCGGGAATTGATTTTCTGGCCAAAGTTGATCGATCCCAACCACCATAATATCTTCTTATACTCATATCACATATACCCATTAAGTTTCAGCTCTTTAATCTCCCAACAGATCCATCAAAATCTCGAACGAAATTCTGCCAGGGAAGAAGAAAAATTTCCCGCCAAAAAAAAGAATTTGAATTTTGTTGAAGACCTTCCCCTATCCAGTTCAGGGGTGCAAATAGAAAGTGGGGTTGCCTTTATCCAACCAAGGGATTCCTTTAGCAATTCTTCCGGGATGTTTTCCGCACTTTTCTCGGGGTTCCTCCGGGACATTTCCAGGGTACTTCCGGTACACCTCCATGATACTTCCGGTACGCTATCAACGGAGCTTGGAACGCCGCATTTTTAGCGAATTTCGCCACAAAACTTTATTTTTTCAAAAACTCCTACAAATAAATAAAACAAAATAATAAGTACAAAAATGGGTACTAATAATATATACAATTGGGCTATATTAGACACATAAATGCGTCTATCATGTAATGGCAGAGTTGGGAACAAAAGATTCTTATGTAATTTGGACAAAGCCTTATTTAATCTGAAATGGCTTGATACTTTTAGTGGTTGGAATTATCATGTAGCTGCAAGGGGGATATCTGACCATGTGGCTGATACTACTATTAGTAGAGCTTTAAATACTCCTTTCAGGTTTCAACAAATGTGGCTGAGTCATCCTTCCTTCTTACAAGTTGTTATTGACTCTTGGAGTGAAGACATTTCTGGTAATCCCATTTTTATCTATATGAACAAATTAAAAAGACTAAAGAAGATTCTCAAAGATTGGAACTGGGAAGTTTTTGGGAATGTCCATGACAATCTTAAAAATGCTGAAGATAAGGTGATGGAAGAAACTATTATTTCAGATGCTGATCCAACCAATATTTCCTTGCTGAATAATTTGGTTACTGCCAGAGGTAATTATGAAATTGCTGCTAATAACCTCAACACTTTCTTAAGAAATAAGGCTAGAATGAATTGGATTAAAGATGGAGATGTGAACATCAACCAGTTCAGATAAATGACTCTATTTTTGATGTTGTTTCTAATATTATTTCTGAAGATGACAATGCTTTTTTGGAAGATTGTCTAAATGAAGAGGAAATTAAGAGAGTTGTTTTTAATCTGAATGTTGATAGTGCACCAGGCCCAGATGGTTTCACTGGAGCTCTTTACAGAGCAACTTGGGAAATCAATAAAGACAACTTAGTGGATGCCATTCAATTTGCTGGAGAAGCAACACTATTCCTAGTGGTATGAATTCCAACTTTCTTGTCTTAATTCCTAAAGTTAAAGGAGCTAAGAATGCTAGAAGCTTTAGACCTATTGGCCTTAGTAATTTCTGTTTTAAAATTATCACCAAAATAATTACTGAAAGACTCAATAGATTTTTACCAGTTCTTATTTCACAACAACAATATGCCTTTGTAAAAAGTAGAAACATTCATGAGCAAATTCTATTAGCTTCTGAGCTAGTTAATGAGATGTCAACTTCTAGAAGAGGGGGAAATGTTGGTCTAAAACTTGATATATCACAGGCATATGATACTATGAGCTGGGAATTCCTATATAGAGCTTTAACGAAATTTGGTTTCTCAGCTAAATTCTGTAATTGGATCATGGTCCTTCTTCATTCTTCTAAATTATCCATTATGCTCAATGGAGGTCCTATAGGTTTCTTTGGGGTTGGCATAGGTCTTAAACAAGGGGATCCAGTCTCTCCCATTCTTTTCATTATTGATCAAGATGTCTTTAGCAGGAAAATCCAACAACTTGTTTTGGAAAGAAAAATTCAACCAATGGTGATAAGAAATGGTATTCATCCTACCCATCTAATGTTTATTGATGACATTTTACTTTTTTGTAATGGAGGAAAGAAAAGCATAGAAAACTTAAAATCTCTTCTTATGGAATATCAAGCTGCTTCTGGTCAAGTTATAAATGCTACAAAAAACAAATGCTTTGTAGATGGTACTTCAGATGTTAGAAAGAGACAAATTGCTGATTTTTTCCAAATGGATCTTTCTTCCTTCCCTGACAAATACTTGGGAGTCTTTCTTGCACAAGGTAACATGAAATCTATTCATATCTGGCACTTAGTTGACTATATGCATCTCAGATTAGCTTCTTGGAGTGGAAAAATCTTAAATTTTCAAGCTAGACTCACTTTGGTTAAGCATGTTTTGAGTAGCAAACCAATTTACAACCTTTCCATATACAAATGGCCTAGAAAAGTTTTAGAGTCTTGTGAAAAAATCATTAGGAATTATTTATGGACTGGTAATGCTGAAGAAAGAAAATGTATAACTCTGAAGTGGGACTTTTTTTGTACTTCAAAAGATGAAGGTGGCCTTGATATTAGGAAACTAAAAGATGTGAATAAAGCTCTTCTAATGAAACTCTTGTGGAATATCCTTAACAGTCAAGCTGAGTGGGAAAAAATTTTTCTTGCTAAATACATGGACAAAAATGGGAACTGGATTACTTCCTACAAGAAATCTTCTGTGTGGAAGGGCATTAAATGGGTCATACCAGATTTTTTTAGAGAATACCAGATGGGTAATTGGCAATGGTGCAAAAGTCTCTCTGTGGAATGATAAATAGATTTTTGATGATCCAATATGTAAAATCTTTCCTAATCATCCTTATATTGTTCAGCATCCTCATATGAAAGTTCAGAATTTAATTGTTGATAATCATTGGTGCTTTCATGAAGATTTCCTTCAATTCTTCAGCATTGATCAACTTCCTGTTATGAAAGCAGGTGGAGACTTACTCATTTGTTGTAACAGTCATTCTGGGAAATTCTCTGTTTCAGAAGCTATTACTAAAATCAGACTTCATCAGCCTAAGCTACATTGGTATAAAAAAATATGGGATCCTGCAGTTCTCCCTTCAACAGCTGCAAATGTGTGGAAGATTGCAAGAAATGTTTGTGCTACAGAAGAGAACCTGAGGAAAAAAGGATTTTATTTTGCGTCAAGGTGTTATATTTGTCATAATGGAGAAGATAATATTGAACATATTTTATGGCAATGTTCTTTCAGCACCAGTCTGTGGAATTGGCTTTCAGGTATCTTCCTATTTCCCAAACCAAACTCTTTTGAGGATATTTTGAAACTTCATAAATCTTCTAGTCCTGTGATAAAGGAAATTTGGTGTATCAGTTCTTATACTGCTATGGTTGAACTGTGGTTTTTAAGGAATTTTATTTTTTATGATGATGAGAAGCCAGCGCTAACTAAGATTCAGTTCAGAATTGCTAAGATAGTTCATGAATGTGAAGCTAGACTGGAGGGTATTATGCGGGGTACTGATATTGAGAAGTCTAGGATCGGTTCCCTTCACCCCTTACAAGGATCGGTTCCCCTTATTTGCACTGCACCCCTTACTAGGATCGGTTCCCTTCACCCCATACAAGGATCGGTTCCCCTTATTTGCACTGCACCCCTTACTAGGATCGGTTCCCTTCACCCCTTACAAGGATCGGTTCCCCTATCATCTTTTGGATGCTGCATAACCGATACATATCAAGGTGATTACTTAAGATTGGTTTTACTAATAAAAGTTCTACCAATACAAAATTCAGGACATTGTGAATAGTTCTACCAAGAACACAACAAGTTGTGAGAGGTTCTACTCTATCACACATATTGGTTGTTCATAAGATATGCAATGAATAACAAAACCAATAACTCCTGGTCATTTCCTTTTCGGTTCACAAAACAAGTATATGAACTTACTTCCTTAGAACACATGCAAGCATTGTTCCCTAGGATGAAATCCTCACCTTATACCCATACATAATCAAAATAGCATTCAAATGATTATGACGATGTCTTATCTACAAATTTTAATGGTTAAGCAATAAACCTCGTATTGTATTCCTTAATATTATGTCTATCTAGAGTTCAAACATGCTTCGCAGTTATGTTTTCAATATGCACGACTTGAAAGATACGATAGGGAATAAAACAGTTCAAGTCAAATATCACTGACCTCAAGTGGAAGGATGATCGTCGTTGTTGTAGCTCCTTGCTTCTTCACACCTTCAAGACTTCGCAATACTTGTAATGTCTCATATCCTAACACATTCAAGATAACCTATACGAAGTATAACTCTAGTATAAAATCAAGCGACTCTTAATATGAGTTTTGATTCACTAAAATATGAAAACCACACTTGACATACCAACGCATGGTGAGTTCAATCGAGCAATGCTCTAACAATCTCACAAAAATCTTACATCAATATGGATAAACAAATTACATCCGCTTGACTCCTGATTCAACATCACGGAAAAACCTGCTTACATTCAATCCTTGAAAATGTCGTTGTTGACATCATAATAACAAAGCAAAATACTCCCCCTAAGGAAGATAGGTAGATAATCAATCCTCACGGCTTTGTTATACCACAGTATGACATGTTACTCCCCCTTAGTCCGTGCTTTCACTCTTTCGTTAGATATAACATTCAAGCACCAATGTTCTTTCCCCTAGTGATACCAATCAATATAAATATCAATGCCAGTATCACCTGTTTACTCCATATATTTCTCTCCCTTTTTTTCACAAAAATGACAAAGAAGTGAATAAACACAGGACAACACGAAAAGAATCTTACAAATCTCAGAAATAGACTTGCAAACCTGTAGAGTTAGGCACGAGGGTTCCACACATCATGTTATGATAACCATCATCAAAACCGAAACTACAAGTAGTTTTATTTTGAAGTTTTACCAAGGAAGCAATTGTCCGAAACAATTTTTCCCATTTAGTTTAGCAAACCAAAAACAACTAAACAATATAGCTCCTTTGCTAAACCGATTGTCCAAGAACAACCACTTAATTCGATAAGACCAAAATAAAGTATAAAACTCCATCTTTCTCATCAAGTTCTAATTATCCACAACTTAGACCTTTCAATTTCAAACAAACCAAATACTAGGTTAATTAACTAGTATTTATTTGTTTAGGCATTCGATTAGGCTTGAATAACCGAAGCCTCACTTCGATAAGACAAACTAAGATCAGAATTAACTTAGCTTCTTATCTGGAATCGAATTGGACTAAACAACTCGTCCCGTAAGCATATTATTTCGTTAAGTCATAAATAATTCATACAAACCAATATAAGTCAACTTGCAAAATTATTCACCTCAACCGGAAGCAATTGAATCAACATAGACGTTATAAGCACCACAATTGCACCGTAATTTTGTAAGCCTAAACTAGTGATAAACTACCAAAGCAAAATACCAAAGGTTTTTATTAACCGGAACCAATTGAATCACAAACATATCAATTGTACCTCACTTTTTTAAGTCTAAACCATCGATACCTAACAAAAGCAAGACAACAATGGTTTTCCTTAACTTGAACCAATTGAATAAACACACACATCAATTGTACCATAATTTCGTAAGCCTAAACGATTGATACCACACAATAAAGCAAGATAACAATAGTTTTTCTTAACATGAATCAATTGAAACACACATCCACACACATATCATGGAATAATAAATCAATTGCACCTAAATTTCGTTAAGCAAAAGCAATACATATATATAATGTAAACTCCGGCTTTTCTTAAACAGGAAAACAATTAACTAACAACATTGTTACCTTAATTTCGCATCCACTCCTCCAATATGATTGCATCTTCGTCCAGGGAGGATCGATAACGAAATATCACCTCTCGTTGTCATACTCATGCATAAGCAAAAGAAATAACAATACACCTCAACCCTTACCAGAGAAAGGTTGAAATCCGGTTTTGAACTATTGCAAGCAAAAGTCGAAAACCGTCGAAACACATATGCTTTTATGCTAAACCAAAATCGATTCAACATATTGTGACTTTTTCACATACTGTTTCTAAGAGAACCCCTCATAATCCTTTTATAAAGCCTACCTACTTGGGTTGGAACTTAATCCTGCTAAATCAAAAAGTCACCCAAACCATGAGGGTTCACATATGAGATCGAATATCACAGTAATAAAACCGAAATCAAACATCTCATAATCATAAATACCACATAAGATAAAAGAAATGAAGCACAAGCTATGTAAACCGAAAACTATCACAAGAAAATTACTCAAAACAAATAATTTTATTCATAATAGACCAATACAATTAATGAAAGAAATCACAAATTGATGTCTATTAAACTAGATTAAGTCCAGCAGTAATAACTTAATCTCTAGAGAAGACCTCTACATATTAACAGAAGATTCTTCGGTGCATTAAATCCTTGATCTTCTCTTCTCTTTTAGTTGATTGAGTCTTTGCATCAGAAGATTCATCTCCACAATCGACTTCAAGAGATCCGATTCGAGCAGTTTCTCATTCACAACTGCCATTTCTAGAAGCTCAAGAGTGACTTCAAAATCCCCCATTAGGGCAAACATAACCTCAAGAGATATATGACTCTTTTTATGTTACTTCGAGAAGTAACACTTGAATTCAACATGAAAGGTTTCAAGTTTTCGAAGTTGAGATTCAATATCCACAGCGTTTTCACCCATCCTTGACCACAAGCAAACATAGAAAATAATCGGTCCAAGAATGGTTTATATAATAATTCAAACTTGATTTCCAATAATGAAATACCTAATTGAGGTATCTTATTTTCGATAACTAAGAAATAAGACCGGTTAGGTCAAAACCGTATATTCAAAGGATTGTACGCAACTTACCAAACCTTTTATCAGAAGGGCTTTCCAACAATAGAAATATACTCAAAGTATAAAGATACTTTAGATATTCAAGAGTATGTAAACGTTTCACAAATTCCTGTGCTCCTTTTCAAGAATTCCCCCTTTTTATTTGAATGAGGACATGAAGGGAAATTCTATGAACCAACATTAGTCGTTGGTTTGAGCTAATGATAGCTCAGAGTTTGTGGAATAAGATCCATCATGATATTTCAGAATATCTTTCATATTAGGATTCTTCCGAGGATAAACTTCTTCCATGTCGTCACAATAAAGGTGGTCTGATTTATCAGAGTGATCATCACGAAAATCATGATTATGACTTGAAGTTTTTTGAGCTGCTTGAAAACCAGAGCTCTTAATCTAACCCAGAAATTTTCGGAATTTTACATCAACTCTTGATGAGAAGATTTTTCTGGATCCAAACTCAGACAATTGATCAAAACAGCATGATCTAAGAGCTGATTATTACAACTGTCATAGAGATAGTCATTGTCACCATGAGTAACAATAGATTTTGACTGGATACAAGTCAAAGTATTATCTCTAGAAATGCGGTCATCATGATTCTTGTGTAAATCACAATGTTATATATTAGTTAAGAGATTCCGATCAGAATCACATATCCTTGTTTTAACTAATATAACTTTATTGGCTTGAGAAGATTCAAGACCATTAGATTCAGCATCTTCATGAATCAAGAAATCACTGATCATCTTTTCAGCAGAAGAATAATAAATATTTTTATTTAGATTATATTTTTCAGCGAGCTTTCTGAAAAACTTGATCTCATTATGATCTACTGAATCCAACACTGTCTCATCAGTTTGTTTTCTTATTAACACATCATGGTTAATCTTATCATGTTCAACTAGTGAACACAAACAACGAAGTTGTTTATCCCTTTTT
>NW_020635485.1:132121-132299 GCF_003573695.1 Papaver somniferum
AACCACACTTGACATACCAACGCATGGTGAGTTCAATCGAGCAATGCTCTAACAATCTCACAAAAATCTTACATCAATATGGATAAACAAATTACATCCGCTTGACTCCTGATTCAACATCACGGAAAAACCTGCTTACATTCAATCCTTGAAAATGTCGTTGTTGACATCATAATAA
>NW_020635485.1:132309-149273 GCF_003573695.1 Papaver somniferum
TAAATATTTTTATTTAGATTATATTTTTCAGCGAGCTTTCTGAAAAACTTGATCTCATTATGATCTACTGAATCCAACACTGTCTCATCAGTTTGTTTTCTTATTAACACATCATGGTTAATCTTATCATGTTCAACTAGTGAACACAAACAACGAAGTTGTTTATCCCTTTTTGAAAACAAACTCTCTTTAAGAGGAGTGTCATCTTCTTGCTCAAGAATTATAAGACAGTTCAGTTGAATGTTGTTTTCTTTAATCTCCTCCTTAAGAAGATTTGTCTCTGTCTTTAAAATAGCCACCTTAGAAGACAGAGATTGTATAGGCTTTAGGAGTTTAACCAACTCTTTATCAACATCTTCTTTTTCATCAAAAAAAGATGTAGATGTTTTCATTACCCCTGGATCATGAGTCAATGAAATATTAACATCCTCAACATTTAAGCATTCAAGCTCTTGCATAATGTTAACTGAATCAACATCTGGATTCATTCTTATAGGTTGGATCGCACCAAACACATATTGTTAGATCTTTTCGTGTTTGCCTGCTCTGATACCAATTGAAAAGGCGAGTGTACCCAAATATACCTCAAGCTAAAGCTTTTCCTACCTATAAGTCCTTTCCTCCGAAAGTGATTGTCTATGGATACGATATCGAGACAATACAACTAATCGGTTCACACTCTGTGTGATCGTCTATGGATACGAGATCGAGACAAGAAAACGACAAAGTGTGTTACTTGATAAAAAGGTTCGGACTTAACAAAACACAATAGGATTAACTTATCAAGTAATAGGACATTAACGTTTGTGTGAGTTACTTTAATTATAATAAAAACAATTATAATGCGGAGTATAAAAGTAAATGACACAGCAAGATTTTGTTAACGAGGAAACCGCAAATGCAGAAAAACCCCGGGACCTTGTCCAGAATTGAATACTCTCAGGATTAATCCGCTACAAAAAATACACTTACTTCGTATAGTTGAGGCCAAGTACCTAAATCTATAGTATACCTAGTTCTGTCTGTATCCCCATGCCTCCAACTTAAGAATAAGTCACGTACTTGGAACAATCCCTTTGGTTTGTATTCCAAACAGTAAAGGAATAAGAAATCTGTTTGGTATCAACTCTCTTCAACCAAGTGATATGAGTCAAACAAAGGCTCTTCCGTTTATCTCAACATAAACTCCTTCGTCAGGTCTAGATCTATCTTATGTTTCAATCACCCGAAGGTAATCAATTAAAATTAAGCCAACAACACATTTAATCCAAAAGGAACCGTGTTGATGCCGATCTACTACAATCAATCAATCCAATCTACCACAAGGATAAACTGATTATCAATTGGATCCTCTTTTCCCAAACAAGTATTGTGCACACCAAAGATTATAAACCCAAGTCAGATCTTCAATATATTCGTCGTCTTCAAATCTTCTTTGATCTTCAATAAACACCTGCACACAATCACGCACAGAACGTAGTCTGTTAACAATGGATCACCACAAGAACGACTTCATATCTAACAGCGGTCTAAAGATCCCTGTCGAAACTCTGTACTAGTTTGAGTGAATCTTATATCAGAAGAGAAGATTCTCAAGCATAAACAAACTAGGTCCAAATATATTTCAACCTCCGTTAGTTAATCAAATCAAATCGAAAACAAAGATAAACCGCAATTATCTAGTTTCCCACCAACGGGTCGCGCTAGAGCTTCTCAATCCAAAAGAAGACTTTAAATTGAGCGGCCGTAAGAGATTTCACCTAATTAGATTACTCTCCTCTTCGATAGGAGGCTACACCAGTAACAATGACAAAAGAGGAAGTCAAATTGCTACGAAGGATTAGTTTGCTAGTGAAGGCAAACTTCGGTATTTATAGACAAGGAAGTTTGGACACCAAGGAATTTCCAAAACTGAAAATATTCTCAAGATACTCATAAATGCACAGATTCGGTTTTCATAATTCCTGGAAATGCTCTGTCCAAAAATATAATCGACATCTCTTGGAAAATATAATTAGTAAATGCACATTACCAATTCCATAAGTTTCCGTCCAAGATAAAATTAATAACCTTAATTAAAAGATTCTTAACTTATATGTTTCGATTCTGGGATTCTCTTCCATTTAGCCTTTAAGAAATATCTTTGAACAATTATAGTAAATACGCATTCAGCACGTGTTCAAAGTTTGTCGACATCTTCTCTTTGTAAGTTCTCTTTCACACTTACAATCTTGAAACCGATTTTCCACACTTCCAAACAAGTTTAGAATTGGTTCATCTGACTTTCAAGAACTAACTTATATGTACTGCACCGCTTCACAGGATCGGTTCCCCTTTTCACTGTAAAAGCATTGCACCTCATACAAGGATCGGTTCCCCTTATTTGCACTGCACCCCTTATTAGGATCGGCTCGCTTCACCCCTTAAAAGGATCGGTTCCCCTCTCATCTTTTGGCAGCTGCATAACCGATACATACCAAGGTGATTACTTAAGATTGGTTTTACTAATAAAAGTTCTACAAATACAAAAGTCAGGACATTGTGAACAATTCTACCAAGAACACAACAAGTTGTGAGCGGTTCTACTCTATCACACATATTGGTTGTTCATAAGATATGCAATGAATAACAAAACCAATAACTCCTGGTCATTTCCTTTTCGGTTCATAAAACAAGTATATGAACTTACTTCCTTAGAACACATGCAAGCATTGTTCCCTAGGATGAAATCCTCACCTTATACCCATACATAATCAAAATAGCATTCAAATGATTATGACGATGTCTTATCTACAAATTTTAATGGTTAAGCAATAAACCTCGTATTGTATTCCTTAATATTATGTCTATCTAGAGTTCAAAAATGCTTCACAGTTATGTTTTCAATATGCACGACTTGAAAGATACGATAGGGAATAAAACAGTTCAAGTCAAATATCACTGACCTCAAGTGGAAGGATGATCGTCGTTGTTGTAGCTCCTTGCTTCTTCACACCTTCAAGACTTCGCAATACTTGTAATGTCTCATATCCTAACACATTCAAGATAACCTATACGAAGTATAACTCTAGTATAAAATCAAGCGACTCTTAATATGAGTTTTGATTCACTAAAATATGACAACCACACTTGACATACCAACGCATGGTGAGTTCAATCGAGCAATGCTCTAACAATCTCACAAAAATCTTACATCAATATGGATAAACAAATTACATCCGCTTGACTCCTGATTCAACATCACGGAAAAACCTGCTTACATTCAATCCTTGAAAATGTCGTTGTTGACATCATAATAACAAAGCAAAATACTCCCCCTAAGGAAGATAGGTAGATAATCAATCCGCATGGCTTTGTTATACTACAGTATGACATGATACTCCCCCTTAGTCCGTGCTTTCACTCTTTCGTTAGATATAACATTCAAGCACCAATGTTCTTTCCCCTAGTGATACCAATCAATATAAATATCAATGCCAGTATCACCTGTTTACTCCATATATTTCTCTCCCTTTTTGTCACAAAAATGACAAAGAAGTGAATAAACACAGGACAACACGAAAAGAATCTTACAAATCTCAGAAATAGACTTGCAAACCTGTAGAGTTAGGCACGAGGGTTCCACACATCATGTTATGATAACCATCATCAAAACCGAAACTACAAGTAGTTTTATTTTGAAGTTTTACCAAGGAAACAATTGTCCGAAACAATTTTTCCCATTTAGTTTAGCAAACCAAAAACAACTAAACAATATAGCTCCTTTGCTAAACCGATTGTCCAAGAACAACCGCTTAATTCGATAAGACCAAAATAAAGTATAAAACTCCATTTTCCTAACACATTCAAGCTAACCTATACGAAGTATAACTCTAGTATAAAATCAAGCGACTCTTAATATGAGTTTTGATTCACTAAAATATGACAACCACACTTGACATACCAACGCATGGTGGTTTCAACCGAGCAATGCTCTAACAGTTGTTGCAACCCAAAATCACAAACTTGATAATAAACGAATTGTCTCACACAGAAAAGTCTATCAAAAGGATAAATCTGTCTCCCACGGATAAACCCTAGGTTTAATTCCGTCTTTAGATATAAAATCAAGGTAACATGAACCAATTGATAATCCGGTCTTATATTCCCGAAGAACAACCTATATTAATCAATCACCTCTCAATAATCCTTCATGACTACACAAGCGGATTATCGAGGAATCACAAACAGTGAGACAAAGATGTTTGTGACTTCTTTATTTTGCCTATCGGAGAACTCTCACGATCTCAAGCCAATCAAAGATTGTACTCGTACGATAAAAAATGCAAGATCAGATCACACAACTATGATACAAGTAGTATCAGTTTGGTTTCATCCCAATGAAGTCTTTAAGTCATTAACCTGATTTTAGAGAAGAAAATCAAAGGTTAATGGAGATCGACTCTAACGAGCGCACTAGTATCACACATACGTGTGGGGATTAAGTTTTGCTCTAGCTAGATGTATCTTTTATATAGCCTTCAAATCAGGGTTTTGCCTTCGTTACAAAGCAATCCATATTCACTGTTAGGTGAAAACCTGATTTAGGTTCAAGCCAATATCTCTCAACCGTTAGATCGAAAGACATAGCTTGTCAAACACACTTGGGTACACGTTTACTTAGTTCGTGAAAACCATGCCCAAAGGAGTATGTGTATGTTGGTTCAACATGATAACCCAAAAGGTCAACCATATGAGCATTTCATATTAACCTTGTTCTTCTCCACCATAACTAGTTCAATTGACTCAAATGAACTAGTGAGAGAGTTGTTCAATTGCTATGAGATCTTATGTAACTACACAAGACACAATTGAAACAAAGATGATTCGATTCGATTAAAATCGGATCATGAACATTATAGCCACAATTTGCATAAAGCATTCATTAATAATTAATGTTTCATGTTCAGAGCACATCTTTAGATCATAACCACTTAAGCTCACAAGTTCACAGATTTAAGTTAATCGGTTGAGTTTTCCAAACTCAGCAGAAATTCTCGGTTCGAGAACTTCCGCCAGTTCGCTGACTTAGTACACAAACGAGTTTTGGAAATCCCAACAGAAATTCTCGGTCGAGAACTTCCGTCAGTTCGCGGACTTGGCAAGCCAATTCCACAGTTCTCCCGATTACTCTTGATCAACAAAGTTTGAAAAACTTCGGTTCAAGGAATACATGGTTATGTAATCTAAACTCTCATTCCAACCATAGAGACATTCTCAGAGGACGCTATGTCGCTGTTATTCACAAACCGATTCACTTCAGAGCAATTCTCAAATAATGATTGAAACTTTTCATGACTTTCGTCACTAGATGAAGATAAACCTGATCAAAGCGAAACGCTTTACCAACACATGATTTCGAGTAAAAGATAAACAATGAATACTCAGCTCGAAATATCAAGTGTGTATGATGTAGTCTATATAGCATACGATTTTTGTCTCATAAGAAGTAGAATATATAATATATAGACTTTTGAGTGATAGATAAGTTCAAGTCTTCACATACCTTTTTGTTGATGAAGTTCCATGGTTCCTTGTGTAGATATTCATCGTTGTCGTTGAATCGCCATGAAGTCCTTGAGCTCAGCTACACTTTTCCTATCCTAGTCCGAGACTTAGCTAATAAGCTAGAAATCAAGATTTAAAGTTTCGATCACTAACATTGACTAACATGCTTGATATAGCAACGCATGCGAAGTTGACCGAGCTATACTCTAACAGTAGTGCCACTTAATTAATTAATGTATCAGCTTTAATTTTAATGAATATGTAGTAGTTTGGTTGTAGTGAATGAAATTGTTCTGGATGTTTCATTACAAATTGTTCTACTTTTTTTTCTTCATTACATTAAAACTTAAACTTGACAACATCCATGAAAATATTATTAAGCCTAACATCCCATACGAGTTATTAAAAACTCCTTAAGAATTTGGTAATGCGCTTCGTATTCGAAATCTTTTCGTTTCCATTTTCGCCACTCGTCTCGAGTTCGTATTCCCAATTCAGCGTTGGTGTTACCTCTAAGATGGTATCGAGTGACAATCCTTTTCATAGCTATAAAATCCACAAGTTTTTTTTTATATCCATGAATCGGAATAACAAAGCAGCACGATCCCAGTTATGAGGATGACTTGTCTCTGTGCAGAAGGCATCATGAATTTTACCCAAATTACTCATACTGGGTAAACCGTTCATCCGTCGTTCTTCACTTCTCTTCCGGTAGTATATTACATAGTTTCTACGAAGAAAAAATATTCATCTTCAGTGAATCTAGGATCATACATAATTTAACCAGAAATTAGAGAAGTGATGTGTGGAGAAGTGATGTGTGAGTTTGAAACGAATTTAACCAAAAATTAGAGAAGTGATGTGTGGAGAAGTGATGAAGTGAAGGATTTATTAGGAATGCTAGCAGTTGAGTCTAGACCGTTAGCGATTAAGTCTAGACCGCTACTTTTAATGACCGTTAAAAAAATTTAAACTTAAAACAATTACAAAACAAAATTATGGAACAACAAATGAAACTTAAACAATTTTTAAAAATAAAAATAAATGACAAATGAAACAATAATAAAAAAAAGAAAAAAAATGAAACAACACTACTCAATTCGACCTCCATCTCTTCCAAACTCAGCCCACAGATTCGCTCTGAGATCTTCCCTTAACATGTTATACAAATTTATGTTCTCAATATGACTGGCCATTTGCGCATAGTTCCTTGCAGGTAATCCTCTTGATGGTATAATCTCAGGCCTTAAGTCTTAATCTTGATAGTTAGTCCAATTCTTATTACGACGAGTCTCCTAGATAACCATGTTATGCATAATGATGCAAGTCAGCATAGTCTTATGCATTTTACGAGCACTTAGACCACGATAAGGCCCACAAATGATTGCGAACTTCCGCTTCAAATTCCAAAAGCTCGTTCCACATCCTTTCTCAGATTCATTTGTTTACTATTGAAATACGAGTATGAATGAGCAATTTCACCGGCAGGTGGCTGACGGTAACATTGAACTAAAGTTGACCATTTTGGATAAATTCCACCTACAATATAATAACCATGAGTGTAGTGGTTACCGTTGATAGCGAAATTTACCCGAGGATAAGTTCCATACTTTAAATCTTCAAACAAAGGCGATTTGTGTAAAAAAATTATATCGTTTTGAGATCACGGGAGACCAAAAAAAGTGTGCCACATCCAACAATCATAAGAAGCAGCAGCCTCAAGGATCACCGTTGGTTTTGCGCAGTGACCTTTATACTGACCGACCCAATAGGTGGGGCATCTGGTCCATACCCAATGCATGTAGTCAAGACTACCCAGCATCCCGGGAAATCCCATTTCCTTTGCTTTAATATTTCTCTAACATATGCATCAGTTGGTTTTCGTAAATAGGTAGGACCAAAATAATTAATCATTGTTTCGCAAAACAACGCAAGATACTTGTATGCAGTTGTTTTGCCAATGTGAAGGTACTCATCATTAGAATCTGGAGGTCTGCCATATGCTAAAATCCTCAAAGACGAAGTAACTTTTTGTTCACGGCTATGACCCCTAATATTCAGTGCGTCATAATGATAATTAAATTGAGGTTCTACCTGACAAAGCTCACCAATAATCTTTAGCACCAAATGTCTGGGCATGCGGAATCGACCTTGGAAATTTTTATCTGAGAACACACATTCAGGAGGAAATTAATCATGCATCAGCTTATCCTTCCATTCATCCCGACCACGGTACATATACCTTCTTGTGAACACTTCTTTTGGCTCTAGATATATAGGTATTTGCCCCGATGAATATAGCTGCATCAAGGTGTTGGTTAGTTCTTTATCTTTATCTGACTTATCATCAATTTATTTCAAGGCCAAACGAATACTCGTTGTTGTTCTTCAAATCGATCCATACGAATACACACTTCTTCGTCAGAAGAATCCATATCCATTGAGTTAAAAAAAAATTAAACATATGATTAAGGTACAAAAGAGTGAGTAAAGATAGAGTTAATGAGAAAATGAGGTGTGATTAAATTTAATTGGATGGGGATAATTTATAGATAAACGTAGGGGAAAATATCTGTTACTTCATTAAAATAAACGACTACCAGACCGGCTGGTTTTAAAAAGAGGTCTTCTCTCCACCGAACGGTGTAGACTCGACCGCTTATGTTTTCTCCGATAGTGGCGCGGCCGGTTTGCCAAGCCAGCTAGCATGGCAAACGGAGGGTTTAGCCATTTGCCATAGGAACAAACATCTCTGTTAAATCAATACTTGAATCTTTGTTACCTAATAATAATCACAACTCCCACTGTGAGCACACAAACCTGCGAGGGGTCCGAATGCTCACAATCAATCATTATCATCTAAAGAGATTGTGATGATGATATCCTGGTGTTGATTCATTGGCTCAAAACCTTCGGGTTTATCATGGCCTCATCTAACAACTCCATGCGAGGCGTTTGCGCATGGGATATAAGTATTAAGGAAAACAAAACATATAAGTAAACATCCATGGAGATAAATAAATGTAAAGTGCTGAAATGTAAATAAGACCAAGGTTTACGTGGTTCAACACTAAGGCCTACATCCACGGGGTTTGTTGTTTTACTATGTTCTTCACGGTTACACGAATAGTCGAATGACTTTTGGGTTTACATGTTTCTCTCTCCTAAGTGATTAACTTACCCTTGCAATCTCTCTCTCTCTCTCTCCTTCTCTTCCTGATTTTTCCGATCCCCCTTCCTCTTGGTGGAGATGGGGTATTTATAAGGTTAGAATGTGGGACCCATCTCTGAAGACCGTTGGAACCTTATCTTCTTGTGTCCTTGCGTCCATCACGCGGAGGTCTGCGTTTGCCCCTTGATCCCGCAGAGGCATCCTCGCTCGTTCCACAGGTTGGTCGACACGTACACTGCTCAGAGTGTTTAATGCGGGTAGTTGAGGGGTCTGCTCGTGTCAGACAAGTGTCTTCTGCCCCTGTCACTTCGTGTCAGCTAACTTTCTCTCCACCGTTGATCTTAGATTCTCTTTTGGGGATGAGATAAAGTAACTCCTCAGGGTTTATTTGGTGTTTCGTGACGCATCATGTTTTGATGTTTTGGCCTGCATGCTTTCCACGTATCTTTTTATATACACGTGTCTGATAGTGAGATATATGTGTACAGAATTTGCCCCTTTTCTTCGGGCTTGAATGATTAATGGGTGTCTTGAAGAAAAACTATCGTCGCATATTCTTCTCACTCCTAATAACTTCTCCTAGATACTTGGGCACGTCTTTTATTCGTGCATTAACTGCTTATGTAACGGGCACGTTTCCCATTCCTCCCTTAATTTCCTTCTCTTTCTTTCGGGTATTTTAAGGATATAAAGAAAATTTAATTTCATTCTTCCTAAACGCTCTCTCAGTTTTCATTCTTTTTTTCAGCCCTTAAATTCTCTGTCTGTCTTCATTGAACCTGTGACCTTAAATTCTCTGTCAGTCTTCATTGAACCTGTGATCTTAAATTCTCTGTCAGTCTTCATTGAACCTGTGATCTTAAATTCTCTCCACCTTAGCATTAATCACGCCCGCTTCCCCTGTTTGTTTCTTGTACTGCTGTTTTTGCCGGTAAGTTTTTCTTTTCTTTATTTCCACTGTTCCACGCTGTGTCAATTTGTAAATTCTCTGCTACTGTTGTTCCTTGTTTGTGACGAAGAACTTCTTCTGATGCTTGCATACTAGTTTGCCCCTGTTCTTCATCTTAAATTACGGAAGCCGCTATTTCGAGGGTATGAATTTTATGAAATTTTGAGCATGTATACTAATTTTAGGGTTTCTGCGTTATTGTGTGTGTATTACTATGGATGTGTTTTTTTGATCTTTGGTAATGTTTTTGATTGTGTGTAACTTGTTCTTGATTTTAATCTTTTCGCAGCCATGTCTGACCGTCCGCGGCTTACTTATCAGACTCCTGATTCTGGGCTATCGAGATCTCCTCCGCGTAGAGAGTCTCAAGATGATGTTCGTCGGAGTCGAGTTTCTTCTGGAGAGAATGCCTCGTCCTCTAGGGAAGAGATTCCTCCGACAATTCCGTCTGGTTCCCGAAGAGTTTTCGATCGCGCAGCGGCTCGTCCTCGTGATGATACTAGGAGTACGCAGGCTCCGCCTCGTGCTGTTGCTTTTGACATTCCTCCTCTACGTTCGTTAGTGCCCGAGAATCATCTGCGGTCTGCTCCAACTTTTAAAGGAAAGAATACGAAGGGTGTAGCTCCGAGGGCTGAATCTTCAAAGAATGCCCCTGTGAAGAGAAAAGCTTCTGAAGCGTTTATTAGTTCATCCGGCCCCGCCGAGGAGGATGAGACTGCCCCCTTGATACGCAGTGTCTCAGTTAGTAAGAAAAAAGTAACCTTCAAGCATATTGATCTCGAAATATTCAAGGAAAAGCATGAGCTTCAAGCCTTCGGGGTTCGTTTCTATGCCCCTGAGGATGATATTACTTATGAGCTTATCTCAAAGTATGAGTTCGATGAATTTCATTTGTTAACGACGGTTGGAGCATTCGAAGCTGGTCTTATGCTGCCGTTGTACAAATCAGGGGATTCCTTCTACTATGACGTGATCGCTAGTCGTGAAGGCTCTTCCACCAACACTCACAGCCGTTCCGTATCCCAACTATCGGGGAATTATCTCCGCGCCCTGAAGGAATGCTATCTGCGGAGTAAGGGGGAAACGTCGATGACTTGCTACGTCCCCAATCCCATGGAGAAGGAATGGTATACTCCTGTGAATTTCAATAACTCCTTCGGTGATTACGTCAATAGTAGGAATCGCAAGCCGTGGAGTGTCAGCCTTCGGAATCTCCCTGCTCCTCGGGGCGAGATTCGTCTGTTAAATGAGGTCAACGATGCCAAGCTGAAGTATGTTCCTGGCACGGAGGGGTCTAGTCGTCGGAAACTCTTCCCCGCGCGAGAGAGGATCAAGCGCGATCATGACTACGAGTGGCACGCCATCGTTATCGAGATAGTTGGTCCGTGGGCTTACGGTTGGATTCCTGGTCCCCGCGGTTGGCGGCCTACCAAGAATAGTAAGCCACGCGAGTCTCCTCTTGCTCGCTATGGAGATTTCTGTCCCTGGCGTCTGAACTTTGCGGGTATGAATTTTCCTTATGACCTTGACGTCGTAGAGGGAGACGAGGAGGAAGGTTCGGGTGCTATACTTCCACCGAAGAATGCCTCAACTGCTCAGGTACGCGGATTCTAGCTGCGCTTCTCTTTTAGAATTTCATCAGTCGGGAAAAATAATTCTGTGGTGTTGGTTTCAGGTGTTGAAGAAGAAAAAGATTAGGCCGAAGCAGTCTTCTACTATTGTGATGGGCGAGGCTGATGCCCAAGAAGAAGTTACTAGTCCAGTGAACGAAGAGTTTGCTGAGGATGAGATTACAGATGGGGAGGAACGTACTGGTACCTCCCCTATCAATGTCGAAGAAGAGGTCTTCGCTGGTCATGTTGGTGATGAAGGAAGGAACAAAGCCGTGGTGGCTGATGACGTTGTTATCGGGGATGTTTCCGTCCCTGCTGGTGATGCCGCGGATACCCTTCCTGCTTCTCAAGAATTTTCTTTGGATCGGATGTACTCCACGGGGGAGTTCTTTGACGAAGCCCTCGAGTTTCCCGAGGACTTCTCTTTACTTTCCCCCAATGATGATTGGGATGTTCTTGGTGGTAATGGTAATGGAGACGCTACTGTAGAAGATGGTGGTGCGGAGGAGCATGCTGCGCATGTAGGCGCGGAGGAGCATGCCAACATTTGTGCTGAGGGGGTCGTGTCAGAGAAGGGGAAATCGGTTATCGATGCGCCTGCTGATAATCTTCCACAGTCGCCGACGTCTGAGGGTGAGGACGCCATCATGGATTGGTTCAAGGAAAAGAATCTTCTATTTGTCTCTCATCTCGCCCCTGTTGTTGCTGGGGAAAAGGAATCAACCGCGTATACCCGTCGCATGATGGAGATGTCTTCTAAGGCGTGGGTGTCTGAAGCCTGGGGAAAAATGTTGAGTGTTCCCGAAGCTACCCTTGTGCCGGAGCCTCCTACTTCCGTTGCCGATATGATGGCCATCGCCGACGGGTATCAATATGGCTTTCCGCAGCAGCGTGTGTTGGAGGTAAATTTTCGTATATACTTTTTCGTGGCGATCAAATGCTTCGGTGAAATAACGTTTTGTCATCTTGATGTGTAGATGATGAGGAGTGAGCATTGTAACCACGTGCTGTATCAGTTCTTCAAAGCGAAATCTCTGAAGCTCGAGGCTAAGCTTCGTCACAGGGAAAAGGAATTATCTGCGGCTGAGGTGAAAATAGAAGAACTGAAGAAAAGCCTTGAGGAGAAAGAAAAGCTGGGTGAAGCAGAGGCCGGTCTTCGTTCAGAGCTTGTTGCTGTGCGCGCTGAGTTAGAACAAACTCGCAGCCAAGTTTCAACTTTCACAGGTTTGGTTCTTTTCCCTCGCAGTATGTCGTCATTCTTCCATTTCTTAGTTGTTCTGTCTGAGTCTCCCCACCCTATCTCCAGTGGGTGGTGTCCCCGAGCTGATATGGCTTCGAAACGAAAGAGCTCGGCAAAAATCTCGTATTAGAGATCTGGTTGAGAAAATTAAGAATGAAGCCAAGAAATGGGATGCTCGGGCTGAGGTATGGCGCGCGCGGCATATTCAGATGGTCGACATGCAAAATCTGTACAACCATGATCGTGCTTTATTTAATGGCACACTGCTGTGGACACGTGATAATCTGCGGGATGTCCGGGAGCGTACTTCCTTGTTGGAATCTAGGATTCAGCTGCTAGAAGAAGAATTACAGACGGCTCGATCCATTCCTCTTTCAGGGGTCCAGGATAATATGCTCTGTCTTACCAGAGAAAGAGATGATGCTCGTGCCGAAGTCTACGCTCTCAGCAATGCTCTTGCCGCGTCCCGTGCCGACGTAGCTCGTCACGCGGAGTCTGAGAGGAATCTTGAAGTGTGTATGTACAGACTTAGCAAAGGGGTCTCAGAGATAAATAAAGAGGTCGACCACCTTCGTCATATGGACTCGATGAAGCAGGTAGAATTAGATGCCTGTCAATTTACTCTCACCAACCTTCAACTAGACTATAAGAAATTATCCGCGGAATATAGTCATCTTGATGAAGCGCGAGATGCGGTTGTTAATGAGTATGAAGAGGCTTCGGCTTGTGTCGAAGGTATAATCCCATTTCATCGAGTGTGACCATGTTTTTTTTCTACGCTAACTCCGTGGTGTTGTCTTTTTCAGAGCTCGAGGGACGCCTTCGCGTCACAAATGAAAAACTTGAAAAGGCTCAATCTTCCTTAGCGCAGCAGGAAGAACAGACCAATCACTTCAAGAATTTAGCAGCAACCCGCGAGGAGGCCGTTGGTGCTGCTTCTAGAGAAGTAAATCGGCTATCTTCGTTATTGTCCCAAGCCCAACAGCGGACAACAGTTATTAAGCACAAGGCTCGTTGTCAATTGGCCGAGGAGACGAACAAGATGCTGGAGAGGATAGAACTTGGCTTAAATAATGAGCATGGTTTCGTGAAGAACTATCCTCGTCGTCCCGTTCCTTCTGCCTTGTCCGGCTCCTCGGGACCCTCTTCTGGTGGGAGTGTCCCTTCAAGTCTTCGGAATAATCCTTCCGATGGGGCAGCAATCTAGGTAGAGACCGCAGCATTTTGTAGGGTCCGCGGCATCCTTATCCTTCCCTTTTTGTAATCATGTAACAAGAATATTTTTTGCTGATATCCTGTAAAAGGAATATTTTTTGATGTGTATCCTTGAATTGGTCTTTCACCTCTTGTAATCATCCATTATGAAATGAATCTTCTTCTTGATATACCTGCAATGTTGGTTTTTTTTTTTTTAAGTATTTGTGAAAAAACAAAACGAAAGTTTTTAAGTGTTTGGGTGCGATACTGAAGGAAGGTACCTTCGTGATCGTCTTGAGACCTGTCACCCCGCTGGCGAATCCTGGGCCAGAGGATTCCCAGACGGTGGGGGCCGGGGCAACGTTCTAGGATATGGGATTAAAATATTTACACACCCATTCCGTCAACCCGTTGCCTTAAGATTGGTTGGGTATCTCCTTCTGCTGGGTGCCTTCCCCCTGGTCCTACATTTATGGACACTGATGGGGGAGCCCTTAGAGATTGTAGATTAACTACTTTCCCCAATATTGTCGGTAGATTCCGCTGACTTGATAATTTGAAAGCTTGTTTGATTGATAAGTTGAGGCCTGCAATTCCTCTTCCAGAGATAGAAACATGTGGAGCGGTCAGGCTCCCTTCTTCTTCTGGTACACTCCAAGCAGATTCGAATCTGCGTTGCTCCTATGGGAAGTATGGTTTGAGCCACTTAGCATTCCAAGGATGCCGGAGGATTTCGCCTTTTAGATTACGAAGGTAGTAGGAACCGTTACCCGCAACGTCGTGTATTATAAAAGGTCCTCCCCACGTGGGTCCTAACTTTCCCCATTTCTTTTCTTGCTGATACCGTGGGATTGTTCTCAACACATACTGCCCCTCTACAAAATTCCGCAGCTTTACCTTTTTGTTGTACTCCCTTGCTAGTCTTCGTTGATAATTTTCCATCTTTTGTAATGCTACTTCCCTTCTTCCTTCCAAGTCGTCCAACCTTTCTAACATCATATCTGTTGTGAGGTTTTTATCCCAAGCTTCGTTCTTCGTGGTTGGCATGAGGATTTCCGTAGGTATGACTGCTTCATCTCCATAAGTTAGAAGAAACGGGGATTCCCCGGTGGCGGATCTTCGTGTTGTCCTGTATGCCCATAACACATTGTGCAGTTGTTCGCACCATCTTCCCTTATGCTCGTCTAATTGTTTTTTGAGTATAAGGGCGAGGGTCTTGTTGGTAGCTTCCGCTTGTCCGTTGCTTTGGGGGTATATGGGGGTGGACTTGTTCTTTCTTATTTTGAAAGTATCGAAGAGCATGTCTATATTTTTTCCCTGTAATTGCTTGCCATTATCAGATACAATTTCAGCGGGTATACCAAATCTGCAAATGATGTTCTGGAATATGAAAGTAAACACATCCGCGTCTCTGATCCTGGCCAAGGCCTTAGCCTCCACCCATTTACTGAAGTAGTCCGTGGCTACTATCAAAAATCGTCTCTTCCCTGATCCTTCGATGAAAGGCCCGACGATGTCTACGCCCCATTTTGCAAATGGCCACGGGCTATCGACGGAGTTTAACATTGTTGCCGGCGCATGGATCTTTTTTGCGAAGCGCTGACATTCTTCACATCGTCGGGACATCCTCGCGGCATCTTGTATCATTGTCGGCCAGTAATATCCTTGCGTTTTTGCTTTGTCAGCTAGTGATCTCATGCCGCTATGATTCCCCGCGTCACCATAATGGATATCATTTAGAATTCGATGCCCCTATTTCCGGGACAAGCAACGTAGTAATGGTCCAAGGAAGGATTTCCTATACAGGACCCCATCCCGAAGATCATATCTTCCCACTTTGGAGAGTATCTTCCTAGCTTGTTTCTGATCCGCAGGTAAGCTTCCTTTTTCGAGAAAGGCATGTATTGTCACCCTCCAGTCATCTTCGTTGCTGAAGTCTTCGTCTTGATTTGCTCTTGACAGGATATCCTCTTCGTCAAAGTCATTATGGATGTCTTCTCCTACCTGGTCTTCGATATTTTCTTCCACCGTATCTTGATTGGTAGCGAAGGAGAATTGAGATGCAATCGAAGGCTCGTATACCCTTGCTATTTTAATAGCTTCGGCATTTTTATCCCTCAGCATGGATGATATATATGCTATGGCATCCGCGTGCCTGAGGTCCCTTCTGCATAAGTGCCGGAACTTAATGTTCGGGATTTGTGATGCCAATGTTTGGACCAAGGCCATGTAAGCTGAGAGGGTGTCATCGTACACATTATACTCGAGCCCTATTTGCCGTATGACAAGCTGCAAATCACTTGTCAGCCTTACATCGGTTACCTCCATCTCTATTATTATACGTAGGGCATGTACGACAGCTTCGTATTCAACAATGTTGTTGGTATGCTCTTTGAATTCCAATCTAAGTGCCTGTATAATCCTTTCTCCAGTTGGGGTGATAATGACAATGCCTATTCCTGCTCCTTCCTTATTTTTAGATCCGTCGACAAAGACTTCCCATTGTCTTTGACTCGCAGGTTCGAGGATATCCATTGGATCCTTGATTTCTTCCTCGGCTTCTGGTATTCCCTTAATCTCTTCGTCGTTGTCAAGGGGGAGGTCTGCTAAGAAATCTGCCAGAACTTGGGACTTCTGAGAATGTTGAATTTCATGAATGATGTTGAATTGGTCCAGATGGGTGTTCCATTTGGCTATTCGGCCCACTTTTCCCGTGCTTTTGAGGACTGCTTCCAATGGTGCTTTGCATGGTACCCTGACGAGGTGAGTTAGGAAGTAGGTTCTCAGTTTTTGGGTAGCCCATACTAGTGCGAGGATGAGTTGTTCAATCTTAGTATAATTTCTTTCCGCAGAATTGAGGGTCTTGCTGACGTAATAGATAGGATGTTCTACCTTTGTATTGGTTTTGACTAATACCGCGCTGACTGCGTCCTCCGTTGCTGCTATGTACAGTGCCAAAACCTCATCAGGGTCTGGCTTATGCAGGATCGGGATTGAGGCTAGATGTTCTTTGATTTTTTGGAATGCTTCCTCACATTCAGCGGTCCACTCGAACCTTCTCCCTTTTTTGAGAATATTGAAGAAATGTTTGCATTTGTCCGAAGACCGTGCAATAAATCTGCCCAACGCTGCTATAGACCCATTGAGCTTCTGCACTTCCTTTAGATTCTTTGGGGACGGCATCTCTACTATGGCTTGAATCTTTGCTGGGTCTACCTCGATGCCCCTTTTTGTTACCAGATACCC